>NC_047148.1:20980742-21165742 GCF_009829125.3 Periophthalmus magnuspinnatus | reverse complement strand
AGCTGCATTCCCTGGTACAAAACGCCCATAATGAATGCCTACGAATGTTGATGGAATAAGGAAGATCCAGTCACCAACAAACCCCCCATGAATACTCTACAGCAGGTCCCTGTGTTGCATTAACGCTGGGCTAAAGTTCAGACCAAATCTTGTTTCTCATGGACAAATGAATGAAAACCCCCTCAGAAACAGGCCAGGTTTACTCGGGCTTGCACTGGCACATGCTTTTCATTTATTTCTGGTGATTGCATGGCAGCCTTGGTGGAGAGATGAGCTGTGACCTTGGAGAGAGATTGTGGCACCTTGTTGCGTGTTCAGTGCATCAGATTTGCCTTTGTGCTGCAGACCTATCATACAGAGCATCCTTACACAAAACCATTTCAACCGCTATAGAAAGTGTTGTACAGTATGTTGTAGTTTTTGTGCACTGTGTAACTAAAATATTCATTATTTTTGATTATTGTTAGAACATTACAACAGCAGCATTAGCAACTGTGATCCAGGAGCTCAGATACAAAAGCAAAAAGAATGATTGCAGATACAAAGATTGTGTCCCTATGTTTATTTTCTCGCTCCACTCCAAACTCTGCCTGAATTAGTTGGGGATGCTTTTAAGGGGAGCCGACAGCAAAATGGATTAAATGGGCTTTGCTGACGGAATACATATCAAATCTTGCGGGTATGCAATTGTGGACTGCGGCATTTTGCGAGGCTCATGACGAGTGCTGAGGCTGAGGATCCATCACTGCTCTCTCTCTTGACTGTTCACACATGAAGAGGGAAGAGAACGAACAACAAACTACAAACTACAGGTAAAAACGGCTCCCATCACCTGCTTTGTCTGAAGTGAGTCACCTTGCAAATATATGAATAACAAATGCAGGGAAAGTAATCTGGTGGTGAGCGGGAACATCCTCCTATTTGCATACTCCCCAGCCCCTGTAGTTATAGGGTTTCTGTCTCAGGATGCATTCACTGACGCTTGTACAATCAGACACAACATTACAGCTCTTGACAGATGAAGAAAACCTTCAGCGTGAGGTGCTGTAAAAGGGGAAACGACCAAACATAAACATCAGACCAATAGACAGCAAACTGGGTCAGAGTAAAACAGTTGATTTTGAACGGTCAAGTCTCGGTGTTCTGTTTTCAGCATCTATCAAATGTTATGAAAGGATGGAGCAGAGGTGGTGTTTCATTTGGATTCGGGGCCAAGTCAGTGGATGGATGTAAGAGGACAGTAAATATGAACCAAAGTCATGTTTAACAGCAAAGGAAAATGTCTTATTGAAACTTGAAACAGAGCGGGAAGAAGAAAGTTTATGATCATGTTTGCCAACTTTTGTTAATATTAAACTTTAAATAATTCAAGGTGTTCATTGAGAATACTTGTACTTCCTGGCGTATGGTGCGGCACGTAGTCCGCAGTAGTCGCAGTACTAGCATTAGGCAGGTGGTACAGTGAGGTCCTGACCACCTTTTCTGTTTGCCTTTTCTTCTCAGTCATCCATTCCCCTGTCTGCAGACATCAGGGTGTGCCCCCGCGGCAGGATGCATGACAGGGGAGCAGGTGGAACCTCAAGCAAATGACACATCTCTCTCCCTGTGTCCAGGCCTGCCCTCCCCAGCACCTCCTCCCCCTGCACCTCCTCCCCCTGCACCTCCCCAGCAGATCGCCACATTGATATTCAAATGTGTCCAGGCTTGTGTGGCACTCGCTGTGTATGTCTTGTCACTGGACTAAAACAAAAGGTAAGGCTACACCCTGATTCTTACACTGACAGCAGCTATATTTCAGAGTGGCAGAACATTACGCTTTGTTTTTTTCATTTGAATTATTTATTTTACACTTAATACCTACAGCAGGCTATTGATTTTAACTGAACAATCTACGCAAACTTGATCACACTGCAGTGCGTTTAGTTAAGTAGAAGAATTTAAACTTAAAAAAACCTAAAAAAATAAAATAAAAATAAAAATAAAAATAAAAATAAAAATAAAAATAAAAATAAAAATAAAAATAAAAATAAAAATAAAAATAAAAATAAAAATAATAATAATAAACTTTTTTTTTTTAATTTCATGTCCAAGTTGTTTTTATTTCAATGCATTGTTTCTACTCTCACCTGATACATTTTTTCAAAACACAGACAAAAAACATAGAAAGTGTTGCCTTGTGAGTGGTTAGTATTGACACGGTCCCACAAGGCGTTCACGACTGGGACCAGGCGTCGCACATCTGGCCATGAGCTATCATTATCTTTGCCTTTCTCTGATGAATCTGCCCCAGCTCCATGCTGAGGACTTGGGCTTTATTTAATGGGCTCTTTTAGCCCTGGTTTGCTAGGCGGAAGCCTCTTACAAACCCATTTAAAGAAGGTCTATGGATTTCATGGCTCCCCGGGCACTCTCTCCCTCTTTCAATAAGGTGAAGTCCAAGGCTTTATCCATCCGTCAATGGGCCAGGGGAACAGTGGATACAGCATTTTTTAATCCCATGATGCCACTGTTCACTCCATGCTTGGCTGTCTCTGATAGGAACCTGCTCTCGCTCAATCTGTGCCCACTGGATGGTTATATGGCACTTTTATTATCAGGGAAATGTAGATAACCCCCTTGGGTATATCACACACACACTGCCAACATTTGAAACTGTAACGACACCTGGACACATCTGATACACTCTGAGCAAAAGTGAAGGAACTCTACAAGCTGTGGCCAAAGTTGATGTAGCATTTTTAGCATTGGGTTAGTGTGAAAATTCTCTGAGTCTCAGTTTGACCCTCACATTCAGACGTTTTGAGGCCGTTGCATATGTACTTTTGATGATGAAGATGTAAACTGTATAATTCACCCCGACTCGCCCCGTCTCTGTCAGGACAAACAACTGGATGCACATTTGAGCATTAAAGTTGGTTAAGGTTAAGGGCTCCTCTGTTCAGTGGCTTTTTATTTATTTGGGGGATGACTGTGATCCTGCTGAACAAAACAATGTATTGCTATTCCATTTCATCATCACAACCCAGAGCTTAAAATATCTGTAACTCATTTATCACTGGTAAAGATACAGTCTGGAACTGCAATCTTATTTTTCAAGTTTATTTTAGGCCTATTGATTTTTAAAGCTACAGAACATCCACCACTTAAAGTCTGTCATATCCTTAAATATAACGTTCAAAAAAGTAATATTATAATTTTAGTAGTTTTTGGTTTATTATTGGATCATGGATTAATTACACCAACATTACAGGGTGTCCATAAAGTCTCTTTTTTGCCTTACTACTTTTAAAGGCAATTCATATCTTATCAACTGCCTTTCTAAAAAAAAAAATTCAAAGGCAGTTGATAAGATATTTATATCAGACTTGTTCTGTTGTATTCAGTGGTTTCCAAAGTCTTTACCTCATTTATTACACCTCTATATGGGCTCCATTTGTCACATGAAGCATCAAGACAGGACTGGATTTCTTGCCGTGTTTCACTGCAGCAGAGTCTCATCAGTGGTTCAGTCACATCTGTAATGTCCTGGATCTTTGTTCGATACATGATTTAACACAGCTCCATAGAAAGTAATCCAGAGGTGTGAGATCTGGTGAACGTGGCCACAGAACTGGTCCATCCCTTCAGTCCAATGGTCTGGAAATGTTTGATTGAAGAGCTCACAAACACAGACCCCAGTGTGGTGGGACCATCTCACTGGAAAATGACAGTTTGTTGAAGGTTCTGCAGTTTTGGTGCCACAGATTTAGTCAAAAGGTCGAGGTCGACATGTCTTAGGTTCAATCATTAGGACGTCTCTGTAATCAACTGGACGCCTGAAATACAAAAATGAAATGTGATTAAAAACGTTTATAACCACTGAGTACAATAGAACAAATCTAATTAATAAATCTTATCGACTGCCTTTGTAATTATGTTTTATAATTCTAAAGACACTTTAAGGACGCCCTGTACATTCATTTCATTAGTTATTACATCAATCAACACAATCACACTTCAGAAATGGAAGTTCCTCTTCTAAAACAAATCATTTTGTGATTCTCAAGAAACAAACCAACTAATGTCAATGAAACTGTAACTGTCAAAGATGAAACAGAGGAGTTAATGTGCCCTGTGTCGCATGATGATGTCCAGTGCCTCTGTCTCCTCCTAAATCAGGCCCTGTCCCCAGCCCCCCCGCTCACACTATCACTGGGCGGGGGCTGTGGTTTCACTGGGAGGTTTCACTGGGAGGTTTCACTGGGAGGTTTCACTGGGAGGGTTCACTGGGAGGTTTCACTGGGAGGATTCACAGGGAGCTCTGTGCTCGCTGGAGTTGTCCTGTGCTGTTTTTTATTAATCAGATTTACCGCAGAAGCCATATGTCCAAGCAGCGTGATAACCCTGTGCTACCTGCTCCTACAGTTTATACAGCCTGTTGTCTGCATGGGGCGTGTTTCGGACACTTTGTCTCAGACATTCTGCACAGTGCACATTATTATAAGAGGAAACATTTTAAAACTACATTTTTCAAACAGTCCAGTTTTTCATAATTGATGAAATAAAAATAAACAGAATCATTCTACAAATCTATTGTTTATTTTCAGAGTAAGTTAAATGAACTGTTATCTTTATTATTATTTTATTATTCATGTCTTACATTGTAGTTTTGAATTCTACGTCTTTCTCGTGACCATTCTTGACATTTTTAAAATTTAAGTCGACTCTCTGTATCTAATGAACATAATGGACACTGTTTTTGTCTCCCTCTCGATTTCTGCTCATGTGTCACAGCATCAAGAGAAATGGGATGATTTAAAATCTGCCTCTAATCGACAGTGACCCACAGATCCTCAGACAAACGACTGACCTGAGGTCAAAATGTGTGATTTTAATGAAAAACTGTCAATTATATTTATGTAGCACTTTTTATACATTCAATCAGAATCAGAATCAGAATCAGAATCAGAATCATTAGACTTTTAATGCCATCGCTTGTGAGCACAGTTCACAAACTAGGAACTTTCTTCGGTGATAAAGTGCAACATAAAACACACTGAATAAATACAAATACAAATAAGGGCATGAACAAAGTAAAAAAAGGATATGTTTAAAAAATAAAATAAAATACTTATATGTAGAAAATATATACAACAGCAGCATCAGAACAACAGTGAAACATGACTTATTAAATGTGTTGAATAAAGCAAGAAACCGATGATCCACTCACAAACACAGAGTACTGGAGTACTGTGGAGTACTGTGGAGTACTGGAGTACTGTGGAGTACTGTGGAGTACTGTGGAGTACTGTGGAGTACTGTGGAGTACTGGAGTACTGTGGAGTACTGGTGTTTGCAGACACTGTGGAAACATGGTGTATTTTGCCCAAGGACACAACAACAGCGTGTGGCATTGGGGGTTGAATAACCTCAGGCTCCGTGGGCAAACATTCCTCAGTTGAAGTATAACATTATAAATCTAAACCTCTTGAGAATAACCTAGAACTCAGAAACACTGGAGGATCCTGTAAGACGAGCAACGAATGTCCCCACAGAAGAATGTACAGAGACACTTCTCTTTCTGTCGTTTCTTCTGCACTTTACAGAGTTCACCTCTAAAGGTGTCCCACATCACACATACTGCAAAAGCCCGTGTTTTCAGATGAAAGATTGAATGTTTATAACTCATTTCATCTGAAGCTTTAAATTCTATAAAGTCATCAAAGGCTAAAGACTTTTAGGATGTTCATAGGCCACAGCAGGTTTACAGGTTAAAGAAGGAAGTGCATCTGCAGTGAGCAGAGTAATGTGTAAAGACTATCAATTATGCATGACAAAGTTTTTATTAATAAATATGTAAAATACCCATAAATCCACAGATATTCAGTGATACAACAATACAAACAATAATCATTTATTCAAATTAATATATAACAACAGCTCATGAAACAATGGAAACCTGTTCAAAATGGGATATACTCTGTCCTACAACATTTCACACAGGAGTGTTCACCTTGAGTTCACTTATAACTATAAATGATGGATTTGATCTTGTATTGCTGCAGTCTATCCACACTGAAGTTATTATAAAAACTACTGAAGAAGATTACACAAAAAAGAAAGGTGATAATGTGATATTATTTGCATGAATCCACAGTGATCATCCCCCTGTGTGCCACACGCTCACATCCATTTGGCTGACGCCCGCTCACCCTCCCCCTGGTGCCCGTTATTCATGCCACTCAGCCCCCACCCAGCAGCTTTGACATACATCTGAGGAGGACCTGCACCTTTGTCTCCTTTGTCTGCAGAGTGGACACAGCAGCAGTGAGAGAACAAGCCTCACACAGGCAGCTCCATCATCTGATGTACAGGACTTTACATGTTCAGTCATGTGATGTTTTATTTTATTTTAGTTATATGACTATTTTATTTAAAGTTTGAATAAGGCTATGCTTTATAATAATAATAATAGTTATTATATGAAGCTTCATTGTGAGTGAATGGCTCACACATGGACACATTATAATGTATTATTTTAATATTCAATAATACAGCTCTGTCCTGTCTATAAAAACACTACTGTGTGATGTAGACATGTGGTGGAGACGTTCACATCAAACTGAACTGCAGATAACCCCATGACGTGGCGCACGCACGAGCACACTATGGAAAGCCTATATAAAATCGACGGTGGCCGCGTGTGTAAAGCTTCGCCGCGTGTGTGACTTGAGTAGATGAAGGATGAGCTTCTCACACAGGCGCGTTGTCCACCGCGCTGATGCTCCCTCGTCTCATCCTAAACTCTTGTGCACCCTCTGGTGCTTGCTAGGCTCCCAAACTTCTTTGTGTGTAGCCTGCTTTGCAGATTGTCTTCCTTGTCTGTGTGGTTGCTCATTATTCAGAGACAGACGGATCTCAGGTCATCTGCAGCTGCAGCAAAGGAGAAGCAGGAAAGATGGCGATCATCCATTAGAGCGACCGAGCGCACGCATGAAATACGAGGACAACTTCTGGGAGGATTTCTTCAGAAGAAGATTGCACCAGTGAGTTATTTCGTTATTGTTTCTAGTTTCGCCAAGATTAGTCCAGATCTTTAAAGGTCTGGAGAAGGTTTAGTGGTAGCTCATGGATATTTGTGGAGCCCCTCGTGAATGACCTGCACACAGCTGAATGCGGTCCTTCTTTAGACCAGCTCCACTCGACCTGAAACAGAAGCCGAACCGAGCCTGTAAACGTGCGCTCGGGACCAGCCAAAGTCCAGTGGGTCTCCTCGCGTCCCCACACGGCGCACACTTAGCCCTATATCCCTCTGCGCGCTTCGCAATGTCGCCTTGTCCGTTTGTTGTCAAAGTGACACAAGGAAATGGACGCGGACTGGGCTCTTCTGTAGCAGCAGAAGCTCGAGTGTTTTGTTACTCTACATGTCTGGTCAGGGGAGTTACTGGCCCGGACTCCGCTTCCTCCTCGGTGGCTGTGGCGGCTGTGCGTGGTGCTGTGCGTGGGGCTGTGCGTTAGCTTCATGGAGAAGCCATGGCTCTGCTCTCCCAAGCAGCCAGCAGCAGCCTCCATTAGCGACAGACACAGAGGGGCTGCCATAGTCCAGTCACACACTCACACACACTCACACACTCACACACACAGCACCATGAAAGCCATGTCCACTGAGGAGACCCCCTCCTCCTCCTCGGACTATACTCTCCACTGAATCGCCCAAAGAAACACGATCAGGTGGAATTATTTCGAGGTTCCTCATGTTGGGACCACTTAAATGTTCATAGTGGTGAATCATGAGTAAAGACTGCTTCCTGCGTTAGAGGATCAGTGTTTGTGCTGTGTTTGTGGTCTGCTGTGTGCGCTTTTCGCTACATGGCGCTGTGCGTCTCTGGTCAGAGGCAGGTAGACTCTGGCACAGGCTCTACCTACAAGAGCTTCTCCATAAAATGGAGGAAGACAGGATGAGTTCCCAAGTGGAGCAGACGCTGCACTGAAGCGCATGTTCTCCTTCCTTCCTCTTCTGACCTGTTTTACCAAAGTTTAGAGGAAGCACAAGGAGCAGCCTGCAAAGTAAGATCAGCTCATTTTAGCATGACTTCCAAGGTTCACTTATTTAGTAGTCCATTGCTAACAGCATGAATTTGTGGAGTGTTTGGCAGTCATGTCGCTGTCGTGGTGGCACAGTCTCGCCCATTTGAATGATAAACAGTGATTTTGTTGGATAATGCAGTGTTTTGGACTTCATGGTTAATGTTCAACTGACTAGACTTGACACTGTTAACTTCTATAGTCTATGATTGATGCAAGTTTTGAAAGGCGAAGTTCTCAAGATGATTCATTCATTTTGGATTAAAGACCAGTTTAGATGAGTGGAGGCTTTGTTTCTGGATTTGTGGGTGACATATTTGTATGTTGTCACAGTTGATTCGTGTCATTTCATTGCAACATATTGATGGGAAAAAAATAAACAAAGTATCTTAACTATCTTTGGATGTCAGTAATTGGTCAGTGTAGTTCCTATTAGGCCTACATACCTTAAAGTGTTCCCCATCAAAACCCTGAATGTAGCAAAATGTTGACATAACGATTTAAAATTACCCGTCATTGACATTGATTGATTGACATGTTTTCACTCTAAGAAAATACTTACTTTAGGCATTGCTGTTTTAAGTGTTGGATAGTTTTAGGCTTGGCTGTATTTTTATATACTACAACTAATTTGGTTTACTCCATAAATCGGCTGTATGTTTATGAGTAGCTTTTTTGTTTTTGACTTATGTTTTTGCTGTAATTAACCCACTAACCTTGGATGACTTGTACATGAATGGAGATTGGCTATGCTCTGCTTAAGTGCTGTGCATGTTTTGAGGCTGTATGCGTGTAGGGCTCTGCAGTTTCCCCTGACCACTGTGTGAAATCCTGCTGACAAGGAGACTGTGAGCTTGACACAATGTGCTGCGACAATGCCGGAGCTGAGAAGAGCAATCAAAATGGTGGCGCAACTCCCTCTCCCTGGCATGGCAGGGCAAACAGGTTCTCAAGGAGGAGTCCACACAGGCACATAAGCATGGACACAGGAAAGGAATCAGAGGTAGTCACCCAGAACGAGAACACTGGCTCTTCAAACTTATAGGCTGCATTCCTCGTGTACCTTTTTAACTTGATGCTGCCTCAGTGGTCCTTTAATTATGAATGGTGTTAGAATCAAAGTGTATGACTGTTGTCTTTTTGTTTCAAAAAAATCAATGCTATGCTCTTTCATTGCACCACGAAAATAAGCTGCTAGACAGACTAACTAGTGGTTTAATGCTAACCTTCACAGAGAGAGTATTTAAATATCACATTTGATTACATTAACAGTATCCACAGCACTAAAATGATGTTTGAATGCTGAGAGATAGTTGGCTAGTGCAGATATTGCCTGTTAGTCATGTACAATGGTAAGCCCAGCCCATCCTCTCTCCTTCACTCAGTCCACACAGGGCAAAGCACTGCCCATTCTTCTGTACCTGGGGCTGTGTGGAGGGGAGACACACAAAAGCAAAGTGAAATGCTTCACTGAGTGCTTTCTTGACATGATGCATGGCTCATGAGATGCAGTCTGGCCCTGCTGCTGCTGTTGCTGTGTCAGTGTAGAGCTACAAACACACACAGGCCTGGGATTCAAATCAGTTCACCCATTAGAGAACACATGGAAATACAAAAGCTTATTTAGTTGACCTTGTCCAGTGTAAAATGCAATTTAGCTTCCACTGCTTGGTGAGAAAAGCAGGATCAGATCTGGGGTTTTTCACCAGAACAAGGAAGTGGCTTGTTTTAGATGTCATTACTGTTTCTGTTGTCAGTTGCCACGTTACACCACTGCACAACTGGTTCCTCCTCTGCTTTCTGTCAGAACATTAAGTTGCTTTACTCCATATGGGAGTCTGCCTCAGCTGAATGTACCTTACAGCTCTGCCTGTATATTTGACTTGCCCTGTCCTCTGCACCAGCGTAAGAATAAAGTTTACATAAAAAGTGTCCATGGGAGCACACAGTGGATTTGTGCTCCTCACAGTCACTCACTCTGAGCTTTAGTCTGCCTGTGGTGGAAAAAATCCTGAATTCTTTGGAGACGCCCGTTCCTTGGGCAGTGTGGTGCCACTGGACAAGGCTTGCATTCAAGCAGGAACAGGAGTGGTCTTGTAGAGGGAATCCTCTGCCCAGACCGACAAGCAACAGAGCTGTCCAGAGACGATTAAATATTTAAGAGCCTGGAAAGGAGGGCTCAGTGGTAAGTTAATATTGATGGCTCTCTCATCTTTCCTTCACAAACTTGTTGAGCTTACCTCTGGAGGTTAGTTTGGTGAACCAGGAGAAACCAGCATGCTAGGTCCTGCATGCTCTTTTTTTGCCAAATTCTTTCTATCTCGTATATCTATTTCTACATTGGTGGCTCACAAACTCCCTGTGCACAGTATGAGAATTGTTCAGGAATGTGAGCATTGCTTTATATTGTGATTAAACCTGGTGAAGGATGGTATTAAAATGTGGTACATAGTGACTAGACCAGTGAAGTGGTTTTGCAATCATAATTGTACAAGCTTCAGATGGATTTAAGTCAGGAAATGTCTTCCTCAGATCCAAGGCCAAATGGAATGTATGCTTCCTGGAGGTGGCTAACTGTCCTTGTTTAGGAAAAAGACTTCCTGGTTATCTGCCCTTGAACAGTTTCTTTAAAACCTCTCCCAGTTCTATTGATTTAGTATGGCCAGTTTAGAGCTAGTTTGAGTTTAAATTACTTGAGCAGTGTCTTTGTTTTTACTTCAGCAATCAGAGGAACTGCACAATGACTTTTAAAAATGTAACAGTCTTAATTTATTAGACTATATTTATCTTTTTTCACACTTTACACTTCACACTACGGTTATATTTTAGATACGTACTGCAGGTGCATAGTTACAGACTTCAGTCCTCCCATAAGCCCCAGCTCTGCTCTGATCTCCTCCTCTTGTGAAGAGTGCCTCATTGGTGGCCATCTTGCTCCACATCTCACTTCTGCTTTTTCTGCTGACGGCTATGACAGTGTGCGGAGGAACAAGCCGTCGGCAGCAGGGAGGGGAAGAAGCTGCTTGCTCAGGTCTGCTTTCTTCAACTTAAACACTTCCATCTGTGTAACAAGATAGCAGCACTGAGCACAGAGGCTGCTCCACTCAGCTGAGCAGGACACTCCAAGACCTTGAGGAGCAAAACAAAATGGAGGATGGCCATGCTGTCGCTCCTCTTTGGCCACAAGGGGCTGTGTGAAATGGACTCAGCGTTTCACTCATGCAGCCCAGGCTTTGGTGACACAGGAGATACTGTCAGTTACCTAGCAGACGCAAACCACAAACAAGGCAGAAGAAATGAGCAGTAAAAAGCTTCTACATTGATTCTTAGATGACAGAGCATTATTTTCAATTGTTTAGGCTGTATGCTTTAAGCTATACTCACCTGAAGGACAAACATTACAGGAAGGACATTCATTTTCAACCTTGAGCTGCCGGATGTTACCAGCACATTATTGGTGTGAGGTCATGAAATGTTAGGATCACAGGAAAATATCTGGTTTACAGCTAAAATGCGGTGTTTATTCCAGCGTTAATTTGGAGGTACGTGCTGTAAAACAACTACTGCTTTTGCACAGCTGTGATTGACAACAAATGTTCTGGTTTGGTGAGACAGAGGAGAGTATTGCAGTGGTATTAAGTATTAACATTAGTCTTACTGGTGAGGGTGATGTCAGGTAACAAACAGGCATAGACAAGCTTACACAGCGCCGTCTGACCTTGCAGTATGGTTGAGCCAAATAGATGGAACGTATCTTCAGGTTTGTCATTGAAAACGGGTGAGGCTTACATTACCTGATTATAAAAAGGAACACTGTCGACCAAAACACAAACGCAATCGCCTGGTCACTATTCTTCAAAATGACAAATACACTAAACTTGTGGTTTGAAGGACTGGAGACCTGCCATTGGACATGTTGCTTTTCCACTGCGTTTGTATGTGACACAAGCCAAGGTCGAGCTGCAGACACCCACATCAGCGTCTCTGATTCAGGGTTATTTTCACTGTGATTCTGAGGGATTCTGGGCCGTTACTACAATACCCAGCGCATCATTTTAGCCATTATGTTATTGTCTGTCATTGAGCGAGGCACTGATGCTAATATTTGCTAATATTTGTGGACATTGTGAACTGTTGATCTAGTTTTGTGCAGAATGAGTGGTGTTAAGGAGCTACGTACTCATATCTTGTTTCACAGATAAATATTGTTTTTTAAATCAAATCCAAGTGCTCCAGATTATTAGACTTAAAGTAACACTATGTAACTTTCTGGTAGGGATGCAACGATCCGATACTGGTATTAGACAGTGGTGGATGAAGTACTCAATTTTGTTAAGTAAAAGTACAAATACAGAGGTAAAAACGCTGTTAAGTAAAACTATCACGTGAAAAAAACTACATAAGTAAAAGTATTTAAGCACCCGTTTAAAAATATACTTAAGGATTAACAAGTAAAAGTGTTGTTAGTTTGTTAAAGTGTTAAATGTTGTGATATGATTAAAAAAATAACACATATTTTGGTCAATACGAACCAGTTTTGTTTTTGTTTTTTTGTTTTTTTTTGTTT
This sequence comes from Periophthalmus magnuspinnatus, assembly GCF_009829125.3. Classification (NCBI taxonomy): domain Eukaryota; kingdom Metazoa; phylum Chordata; class Actinopteri; order Gobiiformes; family Gobiidae; genus Periophthalmus; species Periophthalmus magnuspinnatus. The sequence continues at coordinate 21,153,111 of NC_047148.1, read as the reverse complement.
TTTTTAAACGAATGTTGTGTATTTATTTTTGTTTTGCTCAAAGCCAAAGCTTGAACTTGAAAACTTTAGTCATGATGTTACTGCGAAAATGGTAAAAATAACCCTTTAAATCATATGAAAAGTACTTTTACTTTTCAGTACAGTTAAAAAATGTAGTGGGAAGTACAGATACTGCTCTCAAATGTAGTGAAGTAAAAAGTATCTACTGTAAAATGTGCTTACGTAAAGTACAGATACGCAAGTCAAATTTTAGCAGAGTACTTTACTACTTTTACTTCATTACCTTCCACCACTGGTATCAGATATCTGTGTCTACACTGAAAAAAACAATTCTGACTCGGATATTGTGTTCAAAACTGGTTGGACATGCACACTAATGTAAAAAGAGTATTTACTACATGTGTTCTGTAGTTACTTCAGAGATAAACAACAGCTACATTACACATTTGGATCAGTTTTGTCCAGTTTTATTTTTGTTTAAAGCTAATAAATCCTGTTTTCAGTCTCTGCTATAGTACTGAAAACGTCATCGGAACTGAAAAGACTTGATCAGTGCATTCCCACTTTCCACTTTTTTAGAAATAGAAAGCTAAAAGATGCAATTTTGTGCCATACTGTGGAATATTATACCCAAATGAACAACTTAATAAGGACAAATAAGAGCCATGTTTGTGGAGAAAAGAACTTACTCTTTATTTTCGTTGATCTTTTCGCTAAAAAGTTGCAAGTTGTGGCTTGAACGATTACAGAACAACATAGCATCTGTCAGATTTGAACAACTACAGTGTACAAAACGGTTTGTTAGGAGCCATGGAGGTAGATTGTAGACTGATCTGATGGATGTTCAAACCATTAGAATCTCCAAGGGAAATAGTATCAAGAGGCCAACAGTTAAAAATACCCCTGGCTCCTGGATAGAGCTAAGTTTATCCACAAAAAGTATCTGCAGAGTTGAAGATGTGCAGCTGCTGCGATGTTCTCAACCAAAGCAAAGTCTTATTTTGGAAGTATGTGGTTTATCCGAGAGACAGGAAATTAAACTTTCATTGAAAAACTGATATCCTTTTATCGTAGTGTATTAATATAGTACCAAATAATGAAACGTACCTCAAAAATACCTGAAATGCATGTCTTTGTATTGCTATGTGTTTAAATTGACGGTGTTTTTCATATGATGGTCTTGATTTGCACTGGTTTGGTGTGTTTCCTCATGTTGTGTGTGCTCGAGTGTGAAGGCTGCAGAGCTTGAAGAAGGCCCTTGGTCAATGCATTGTTGGCCTGTCAAAGCCTGACCTACTTTTTTGAGTGCCATATGCTTCCTGCACCAGATTGGTTGTCAGATTAATTCCAGCATTTTTATGAAATCTGGATAGGTCTTTTGTGATGTTTGATTTTGATAAGATGCATCTCTCGTGTTGTGTGCAGCTAAATTACTCGAGTCCTGTTTTGGTTCATTTTGCCGGTGTAGGTAATGATTTTCTGCTGGAATTCTGACTTGTAATTTCTTGTGCTCTTAGTGTCCCCTCCCTCGCTCCTCCCAGGCAGATGTTTGATGAATGTTATGACAAAATGTTGTGAACATTATTGATCCGTCACATCTCCTGTGAAAAAGCCCACTCCTCTGATCGATCAGGTGCGATCGAAGTCTCATCTCTGTGTGTTCAGACATTCTTAAATGAGCAGTGCCATGTGATCGTATCATGCAAGAAAACTGTGTGGCTATGTGCTCCGTGACCGCTGAGATGTGACTGTAGTGAGCCCATCAACACCAGGTACTTGCATATCTCATAAAGTGATTGAGATGTGATGGATAAGATATGATGGATAAGGATGAAGTCATTACAATGGGACTTTTACCTGTTTTTCTGTGGGAAACTGTGTGGTGCTTCATGAACCATTATTACATTTAAAAGTTAAACAATTTGTAAAAAAAAAAAAAAAAGCATTGTATATTCAGTATCTGTTTACACAACGTAAATCTGTAAAAACAAAAGGATTTAAAGTTGATCTACAAGGCAGAGATTTGTGTGATTAAACACAAACAGATTGCACTCAACTCTATTTTCAGTTCTCTGCATAGACTGTAATATTTGGATGAAGATGGTAGTTTATATGTGACCTGTGACACATAGTGGAGCCTATGTTCAGTCACAGGGCCGTGGAAACGCGTGGACTATTGGAATAAGAAGGTCAGCAAGGTCAAAAGAGCTTCTCTTTTGAACTGCTGCTGTTATCTGCCACAGTGCCGACAGATAAAGGCCGTGCTGTGAGCCAACAGTGTGGTCGCGCCCGTGAAGGCCAAAGGAGAGTTATAAACCACAGAGTTTTACAGACAAGACCATGTTAAGTTCTGATGGGAAGTAGGTAGAAAGTAGGTAATGGGCCAGTTCTTTTATGTTGCATGTTCAATAACTGTCCCTTTAAATGTACATTAAGAAAAGTATGTTTATGTACAGTAAAGAGCAGGCAGCTAAATGTGTCTCTTCAAAGTCGTATTTTTACGTTAAGCACACAGTGTATGAAAGAACTGCTTCTTACTGTACTCACAGGTGTACTTTACCTTACTATTTTTAATTTTACAGCCCACTGCTGTTGGTGATTTTATAGCATTAACGGCTACTATGATTTTTAAAAATGCAAATCTGTCACCAATTATACTATAAATATCACCACAATCACCTTTTTGACTTCTTGAACACACACTAAAATACACAGGCTCATGTTAGACAGTCAGTTTAACTTTCATAATGGTCAAAGATGGTATTTACAACAAAGTAGTACCACTATGCTAACTGTACACAACAACAAATAATGTGATGTATCATATTGTATTATTTCTACAACTTACTAACTTTCTATGACTTACTAACTTACAGTACACAACTTAAAAAAAATATACTAACGAGCCAATATTCAACACAGTGTAACGATGCAGATATTTGACATTAGTTGAACATAAGAGCCATTGAACATATTCATTAATCAAATTGTTCCCATTTTAGAAATAATTACCACCACAAAAACAATGTCAGACATAGTTCCTTTCAAATATTTACCTTTTACCTAAAGCCCAGGTCGTTCTTCCACATGTGGTTTAACGTCAAGCGCTTGTGGTTTAACAGAGAAGTTTGTCACTTTTGTTCTGTTTGTGTCTGAGTCAGATGTGCGTCCACCTTATGTCCACTCAAATATAATCATGAGCTAAAAACACATTATACAACAGGAATATGTACTGTTTGAACCAGAATATAAAGCAAAAATATCTATTAAAATGCTGTAGTTTAGTCTTGAAATGTGTTACTCACTAGTAAATCTCAGTGTGTAGTTGAGGAAGTAGAATCAGCTCAACATAAGCCCAGCAGCAGATACAAGCCAGAAGTTTACATATATAAAAACACACATACACTTTTTTTTTCTCACTGTCTGACATTAAATCAGACTAAACTTTTCCTGTTTTAGGTCAAATAGGATTATCAAAATTATTTCTATTTGCAAAATGCCAGAATAATAAGACTTTTTTATTTATTTTTTTAGACAATTTTTCATTACTTTCCCCCAAAGTCAAATATTTATATACATTTCATTAGTATTTGGTCCCATTGCCTTTAAATTATATGACTTGGGTCAAACATTTTACTTTTCCTTCCACAAACTTTTCACAATAGTTGGCAGGAATTTTGTCTCATTGCTCCAGACAGAACTGGTGTAACTGAGACAAGTTTGTGGCCCTGTTGCTCGCACCTTTTCAGATCTGCCCATACATTTTCAGTAGGATTGAGATCAGGGCTTTGTGATGGTCACTGCAAAACATTGACTTTGTTATCCTTAAGCCTCTTTATAACCAGTTTGGCAGTGTGCTTTGGGTCATTGTCCATTTGAAGACCCATTTGTGCTCAAGCTTTAACGTCCAGGCTGATGTCTTGAGCTGTTGCTTCAGTATTTCCACATAATGTTCTTTCCTCATCATGCATCTATTTTGTGAAGTGCACCAGTCGCTCCTGCAGCAAAACAACCCCACGACATGATGCTGCCACCCCCGTATTTCACAGTTGGGATGGTCAGGATGGTGATGGTCTTCTCAGGTCTCAAGCTTCTCCCTTTTTCCTCCAAATGTAACAATGCTCATTATGGCCAGACAGTTAAATGTTTGGAGACATGTCTGAGGAAACTAAAATTGAAGTCTTTGTCCCTGTGTGTGCATTTGCAAACTGTAATCTGTCTTTTTAAAGTTTCTTTTGGAGTAATGTCTTCCTCCTGCAGAGTGTCCTTTCAGTCTGTGTCCTCGTTTCACTGTGGATAATGTCACACTCTCACCAGCTTCAGCATCTTCACAAAGTCTTTTGCTTTTGTTCTTGGGTTGATCTGCACATTTTAGACCAAATCACATTCATCCCGTCTCTTTCCTGAGCGGTGTGATGCTGGACATTCCCATGATGTTTATAGTTTATAGTATAATTGTTTGAACAGATGAACGTGGCAACTTCTGGCATCTGGAAATTGTCCCCGAGGATGAACCAGACACACAGTCCACAGTTCTCTTCCTCATATCTTGGCTGATTTCAGGTGTGCTTCCAACACATCCACAGGTGTGTCTCTAATTAAAATGTTGTTAAAAACCAATCAGAAGCTTCCAAAGACTTGACATCATCATCTGTGTTTTCCCACATTGTTTAAATCCATAGTAATTTTACTGTATGTGAACTTGTGACTTTGAAGAACGTCATGAAAAATTGTCTAAAAATTATTGTGACATTTAGCAAATAGAAATAATGTCGGTCATCCTAATTGACCTAAAACAGTTTAGTTTAGTCTGATTTAATGTCAGACAGTGAGAAAAAAAGCATATGTGTCTTTTATGTAGTGTATTTAAACTTCGGGTTTCAGTTGTATCTGGAAATCAACCACACAATCAATAATTATCCCCTTTTAAATAAATATGATGCAGGTTTTTACTATGAGAAGACATGTTTCTGACAAATATATATTGTTGGCAAAAGTTGGTTATGTTAAAGATCATACTGTACTTACCTTTCCTCGTTCCTCGTTCCTCTTTTTTCTCCAAAACTATCAACAATAATCCAGGAAAGGTGCAGTAAAATCAGACTAGGCCAAACTGGACGACTGAACTCAAACATGAGACGAAAACACAGCCACATGTGCTCCAAGAGAATCATTTTTGTACTAGACGGTTAATTCAAACTTGAGAGTCCTGCCCAGACTTTAGCGGCGTTTCCTTGGGTAATGTACAGCAATTTACAGTTTTTTTATGAAAACGATTAAGTACTGTGGAAAAAGAGTGTATTTTTGTGGTCATTTCTTTACAGTGGAGACTATATAACATTTCTGGTGCAAGGTCCGCCACCTGCTCCAAGAGATGCTCCGCAGTATGACATTAAATATATCCATTTAGACAAGAAGGTGTAGTCATCAGGACAAGTGACAGGTCAGATCTGTGAAGAGGTGACCCGACTCATAGTAAAAATGCGAATTCTGCAAAATATTTCATGAGCAATAAAGACAAGATGGATAGGTTTAATTAAAAGGCAAACTAATAACATCTCTATGAAGAAAAGGACGGTAGCAGACCTCACCAGAAAAGTCACATAGTGCATCTTTAAGTGAATAAATCTAACCCACAACTAACATATCCAAAGTTAATGTTAAGTTTCACATCCTTTACTTCCTCGTGTGGCCATGTGTAGCTCATGGGTAAAGGACATACGACTTATTGTAATAGAAAATTGTACTAGTTAAATTTTGAGTTGTTCTAATAGTTCATACTGAATACTGTAGTAAGGCATAGACACATGGGAAGGAATGACTCAGTTGTTCTGAGATCTGGTCCTTTATGTTTTTGGAAACGGAAGGAAGAGTGACATTCACAACAGTCTCTTTAGCAGTTTAACTCAAATCATGTTTTATAACTATGGTTTCTGTAGCAGTGTAAAAAGATAATGGACTCAGCTGCTGTTAATGGTCTGGTGCACTTGTTTGTCTAAATGACCATCCTCTGTATCCTGCCTACAACCTGCAGATGTTGGACATGTTCATGTTTCATTTGCTGGGAAATGTTCTAAGCTTAAATCTCATCTTGAAAACGTTAAGTGTTGTTGGTTGCATTTCTTTTTAAAATCTATAGCACTGCCCACAAAGTAAAGTTGTTCTCACAAAATTGACTTTTGTTTAAAAAGTTTACAAATGCATCTGTATATAATGGATTACATATAAAATCTCATCTCTTTCTTTCACCTTCTTCCTTAATTACACATCGGCTGCACTGGCAGTGACACAGCGGCACAGAGAGGGAGAGTCTGCTGCAGCCTGGGTCTAAATACTGGTGAAAGTTTCATTATTGGACAAGTTGATAGTGAAAGTCTCCCCACTTCAGGTTAAATGACAGAAAATATACATATCATTTCTGGATAAACAAGTCTAAAGTAAAAGGACAGCTCACAACCTCCTGGGCTCAAAATATCTTCTGCTGCTGACATCTTGGTGCCAGATGCCACAGCACACCTCATGAGGTCTACTGCTCTGATGGTGTGGGAGCAATGGTTTAGTGGAGCATTTATTCTGTAAATATTCATATTCTGTAAATGTGTCCTTTATGCTTGTTATTTACAACTGACTGCTCTTTTAATAAGCATCACATAGTGACAATGTGTTACTACATAAACAGTTGCATCCTTCTAAGTTTTATATTTATAACATTTATGTCTGGGCATAAAAGTACTGGAAATAATCAAGATAGTTTGGTGTTGGTGAGCTGTCACGTTTGCTATGGGCTCTCATGCAAATATGTGACCCATCAGTGAGTAGTGTCTGCATACAGTGTGCTCCTGTGATCGTTGGCTAAGACTCCATTGTGTCCGCATCACATTAGTGATGTAATCATCAAAGTGCTTACACCATGTGTACTTGTTTAAAGTCATCACACTTAAACCACACTATACTGCAGTACTGAGCCACGTTTAACGCACATTAACACTTCAGATGTTCTCTTTATCATGAGTGAGAGTGGTCACATCAAATTTACAACAGCCAATCAGTGTCCGCAGCAGTAGACTAATCAAAATGTATGACAAAGTCGTACCTTGGCTTTCTCTTACAGCTCATATCAATGTTTGTATCTGAAGAAAATGATTCCTTCAACAAAATGATGAGACTAACATTGAGCCTTATGTGACTCTGGCCTGTATAAAGGTCTTATATTATTACATATTCTGGCAGACAGCGTCAGACAGGAGCAGTGACCAGCAGTTAAAGACAAAACCTCTGTGCTTCTAATCAGCTTAATGTTGGCTTATTCAGAGGCCCTCATTCAGGCCGAGCAGCTGCTGTCAGGGAGTTTGAGTAGAGGGTGTGACCGCTGGCAGGGCTCACCAATGCCGAGAGACCGGTTGGTGATTAACAACTGTCAGTAGACTTTGGAATCTGGGGAGCCCTGTCTGCTGGCTTTGTCCTGTGCTGCTCCCCACTGAAGGTCTTCCAGGTGGTGCCGCGGTGCCTGCCCCCTCCCTCCCCCTCAGCGTCTTCTCGGGGCTGCACTGCGCTCAGATAAAGAAGTTCAGACATGCTTCACATTTTTAGACCCCCTTGTGGAACGTAGCTGGCAGCGTCTGTAGGAACCTATTTGCTTTAACCTTCTCCTTCACAGAGCATTGGTGCATGCCGCCTGCTCTGAGCTGTCTGTGCATAGAGCATAGAGCAGGGATTCAATCTCTGAGCTCACATTTATGTATTAGAGATGTGCTTGAAGAGAAATGAAAGACTGAGGTGAAAGTATTCTGGCACAAATGGGAGATGTTTTTGCTCTGGTCTGCTGTTTTTGCTTGGGCACTGTGCGTCTGGCAGATAGATTTCTGTCTGCAGTTCTCCAGTGACGCGCTGCTTGCCTTTGAGGAAGAGGATCAGATCTGCGGCTCCATGTTGTGTGCTGGCTGAACACCTAAGTATATAGAGACAGGCAGCTCTTAAAATGGCTGCCCTTGAATGTGGGCTCAGAGGAGGATCTGAGCTCAGTCACAGCCTGTCCAAGCCCCAGCTGACTCCATGAGCACACACACAATCTCACCTATTAACTTCTGGTCTGAAAGGCAAAAGGAACGTCTCAGAACAGATTGTTGTTGAGAAGGCTTTGCTGCATGCCTTTCCTCTCTGTTCAAAAATACTACAAATAAAAAGCATAAACCTTTCTCTAGCAAAGTGGTAGTATGGAGAAACTTTGTTCCAAGTAGCGGTGGACTGCCAACAGGGCAGGGTGGGGCCCCATGGTGAAGCTGTAACTTAACCCTCAACACAATGTAGGCATGGTTGCTCAGGGACACGGTGAAAGCTTCCACTGTGGCCAGCCAGACAGCTGTGAGAATAACGGGAACATCAGTGTGGGTATCCAGATAGAACCAACACATTTAATGAATTCCCTCTGCCCCGTAACCTGTATATAGAGAGCACATACATTTTTTTCTCAGTATATCCATTGGCCATGCCTCATGTTGCGGAATGCTGCAGGTGCTGGGGTTTAGCTTAGACGATTCAGATTAGAGATTAGAGATTCAACATTGAAACTGGCAGCTCAAATGAGAGACTCATGTGAGGCTCATTCTGCTTTGTGATTAGATGAACATCTTCAGAACCAAAACACCAGTTTATAATTTAAATGGGACACCGTGCTCAATGTTTTTGTAATTAAAAGTGTAGCAGCATTACAATTGTTATCAGTAAAAGCCATATTTGAACATGTCCACCTTGTCTCTGGGGACACAGATACAGAAATTTAAAATCTAAATTTAACATGCTGTTCCTTTTAAGATTTGCTATCTCTGGAATTTTCCTGGACTTTTAAGTGTCAGCTTCTCCCCAGTCCATTACGATCCTGTTTAAATGTTCTTTTAGACTATGTTCTTACAGTTGAAGCTTTGAATTGCTTTCTTCTATTTTTCTTTTATTAAAATGTACACATACATAGCATGTGCTTTGAAATCAGTGCAGTGACTCATCTAAGTGCAGAGCAGCGGGATAAGGCTCACTCTGTTGTGTATCTGACTATTATGCAATGCTATGATTAGTCCTGCAGATGGCGCATGTCTATGGAGATGTTTCGAGTGAGTTTTGCAGCCACTGCTGTGCTCAAGGGCACAAGGATAGAGGGTGGTTATGTCAGTGTTGGTCCAATAGACTTTGCTCACAAACCTCTGTTTTATGTGCCTGTATATACATGTGATCTAACCAGATCTAAATATGGGTCATGTCTGGGCAGTGTGGGCTTCACATGAGCATGGGCTGTGGAAATATTTATTATATATTTAGGCAAGGCAAGTTTATTTGTATAGTACAATTCGTACACAAAGTAATTCAAAGTGCTTTACAGAATATGAAAAACATTAAAATCACACAAATCAAAACATGATAATCACAAATAATCATCATAAAATTAACATTAAAGCAGAAGAGTGCAGAATAAAAATATATTTCATATTTATTTTGTTTTTTTCTATTTATTTTAACTACAAACATACTGATTGCGCTCTAATAATCAAACAGTCTAATAATCCACAGGTGTTCACATTTGAGATAAAGTGGGGCCTGTATGCTGCGTAACGTCAGAGTCTATGTGGGCCCCATGTGGACAAACCCGTGAAGGGCCCCGCTGAATCCTGTGCACAATGTGATGGAGGATGAAACACAGTTAGGGCCCTTATAGGAAGTCCACCTCACTGAAATATGAATTGTTAAAATAAATAATCACATGCATTTCAAAACATTTAGAGGTCCAAATTGCAGGGTGGGTTTTTAAAAACTCATGGAAACAGGATAGTTGGATATTTTTGTCTTGTAATTTTGCTGTGAATGATGGTGAATGGGTTAGTGCTTGCTATTTATTATTTAATATTATTTAATGTGTATTTTGGCCAATTTGCGCCCATATGGCTCAAAAAGCTCATATAGAGCTAAAATAAAAACCCTTATGGGGCCCACACTGCCCACTGTAGTACTGTGTAAAGTGGGGTGGAGGATGGGTTATACCTGGGTTCCCCAGCTTGGGCCCACATAAGCTCCACTTACATCCCATGTGGGCCCCATGTGAGCCACCCCATATAGGACCTACGTGGAACTCATGGACAAACCCATTTGGGGCCCATTTATGAAGCCTACATTAGCTCACTACTAGCTCATGTTGGCTCACTATACTTAACTATGTACCTGTGTATCCATTGTAAATATATATTACTCAGTGTTGGACAGTCTACTTCACCACTAGCTTTATTACATCGTGCTTGAATACTGATTGTCCTCGTGGATAATCCAAAACTGTTGACCAGATCTTTATAACTCTTCAGCTCTATCAAAGTCTGGAATAATTCAGAGAATTCATCTCTGCACTGGTTCACTCAATCTCAGAACATCTGATACAATCTGACAGAAGAATAGTGCTGCTGTAAATACTGTGCTTTGGGGCTGCTCTCCAGCTGTTGCGTATCCCAAGGTAATAAAAATGGGACAAATCTCTCTGTAATCCCCCCTCAGTCCCTTTATTGTTGTTCAAATGATGCAGCACTAAAATTAGATCTTCTTAGCATTCTGAACTACATCTAATATGTCATTCAGGAGCATGTCCACTATGTCCATGTCCATTATTAGGAGCATCATTATGAATCATCATGAATACTGTAAAACAGTGTAGATATTATTGACATTTTAATCTGAAGGACAAAAGAAACTGCACATACATATTACTTTATTCATTTCATTGTCTTTCTGTTTCTGTTGACAAGATTTGTCATCCATTCTGCATTTGATTATCCCGTGTTCACAGCTGGAGGTGTCATTAATGTTAATCACTTTAGATTACCATAAACCTGTAAGACAATGATTTCATTACAAAGACAGATACTTAAACTCCTGAAGTATCAGTTCTTGAGATCTGGAATTTTCCCCCATATTTCAAAGTGTCAGTTGAAATTATGCAATGTCATCTTGAATATGAATCAAACTATGCATGAAAAAGTGTGTGACTTTTGCTTCCTACCCACAGTTTTGTTCTTCATCCTTAACCTTTGCTTCTCTTCTATTTACAGGTTTCCCTGATTTTCCAGGGAGTGCGCCCCCCTCCTAAAGATGGAGGTACTGCAGTGTGATAGCTGTGACTTCCGTGCCGAGTCATATGACGAGCTCAAATCCCACATTCAGGAAGTGCACACAGCTTTTCTGCAGCCGGCTGATGCTGACGAGTCGGACTCTGTGAAGGAGGAGGAGGAGGAAGAGGAGGAAGAGGAACATGAGGATAAGGAGGACACAGATTATGCCCCTCCTAAATCTGGACCCAGTATGTCAAATACACTATTAAATGCTTTATCCTGCTTTACATGCATGCAAAATAAATGAAACATGAGTTCAGTGGCTATGTAATGAATCTACATAAAATCTGCTTTCATTTTGTATTACCCTCGTACGAGCCAATTTAACAGTTAGATTAACAACTAGATTAGATTAACCTACTTTTTATAGATCAGAGTAATCATATACATAGTACTGTAAAAAAAAAGATGTAAACAAAATAATCTTTCTATGTGCATTTATTATCTAACAATTTAAATTAAATAGTCTATTAAGTTCTGTTTATTGTAGTATAGTAGTAGTTTTAAGTTGTTATATTGTTGTAATGTTTTTGTTATTGTGATGTGTCCTGTGCAACAGATGCAGTTTTATATCAAACTGATGTGAATTTTTGTCTTGTTTTAGGCCCGACCGCAGATGTTTCCAACCACGTACCACCAAAGCAGACCGCTGAATCCCTGCTGCCATTTTTCCAGTGCAAGTTCTGTGTCCGTTATTTCCGGTCCAAGTCCTTCCTGAAAAATCACACCAAAAAAGTGCACAATGTGATAGAGGACGATTCTGATGACTCCAGTGTATCATCTGAGGCATCAAACCAACCCAGCAGCAAGCTAATGCACAACGACCATTCAAAAGTGTATTCTTGCCAGTATTGCTCATATAAGACTCCACGCAAAGCAAGGCTGCTAAAACACCAAATGATGTATCACAACAAAGAAGCCAACTCTTCAGAACATGTTGAACCCAGTGAGGAGTCTAATCTATCTGCAAAAAGCATGTTTGCATGTGAATGGTGCACTTTTCAGACTGATCAGAAAGACAGCTGGACTAATCATGTGGCGAAGGAACACAGTGACAAGGTCAAGATGGTCGCAGATCTGGAGGATGAAGAGAGAGATGTCTCACCAAGGCAACACGTCCCCTCCTCTGGCAATAGCCCAAACATGAGTTCCCCGGAGGAGAGTCTTGGACAAACATCAGAAAAAAATCTGGAGAAGCCTGTTGCAGAGATTTCCTCCCTTCAATATGCTCAAATCAGTGCTGCCACACCAAATAGCACTGGTTCTTCAATTGTGTCAAAGAATTTCACATCAGCAGACATGTCCAAAAACCTGTCTGAAATGGACAATGAGGAAGAGTCTTGTAGCAGCTTAGAGGATGATGAAGATGATGATGAGGAGCTGGGTGACACAGATGACCCGAGTTATACAGGAACACTGTCTGCAGACATGAAGCTGTTGCTATCTGCGGAGGACAGTAAACTAATGGAGACTAAAGGAGTACCATTCAGAAAGTACATGAACAGGTTTCAGTGTCCATTTTGCTCTTTCCTCACCATGCACCGGAGGAGCATATCACGTCATATTGAAAATATTCACCTGTCAGGTAAAGCAACAGTGTACAAATGTGACGAATGTCCTTTTATTTCTACTAGTCCATTAAAGTTGGGCACCCACAAACAGACACACATGTCTTCACAGTGCGAGACTTTAGATTTAACTGGAGAAAGTCCAGAACATGCAAACGACAGTCCCACAGAGCCAGTGAATGGAAATAATTTAAGTATGAAAGTAAATGGCAAACAGTTAACCAGCACGCCCAACAACCAGCAGAACCCGTATCGCTGCACATTGTGCAGCTTCTCAACTACAACTCTGAAGGGCCTCAGGGTTCACCAGCAGCATAAGCATTCATTCTGTGATGATTTAGATCCTTCTGTCTTCGATGGTCAGCTCAGTGACCAGCCTGAAGATTCAAACACTTCCCCAATGTTGCTACAAAAGGCTCAGACCTCAATTTTAGGACTTGCAACTAAAAAGCCCTTGGTAACAGGGAAAAGAGCCAGAAAGTCCATTAACGACTTGCCTTTGGATTTGTCCTCTGTTAAGAAAAGAACTAGAATTGATGAAATTGCCAGCAACCTTCAGAGTAAGATAAGCCAAAGCCAGCAAGACTTAGTCATAAATCTGGATGACTTGGATGATGAAGACATGGGGGGAAATCACAGTAACATTGATATAGAGGGAAGGAATCACGATGGTCAAAATGCTGTTTTTGCCTATAATGCACAGCTGCAAGAACAGGATTCAGTACTCGCTCATGAGAGCGGACGGCTGGGAAAGAGGAAGAGCAACCCTAAATCCAAGCACCGGAGCATTCCTATCTCACTGACACTGTCTGATGATAGTGAAAACACTTCTGTAAATGCTGGTGACACTATTCAAGACAACAGTGACTTTACAGATGAGTCTGGAAATGCACGTTTCTACTGTAAACACTGTGACTACCACAATAAATCTGCACGTAGTGTCAGCACCCACTACCAGAGAATGCACCCTTACATTAAGTTTAGCTTTAAGTATATTCTAGATCCAGAGGATCAAAGTGCAGTTTTCCGTTGTTTAGAATGTTATATTGAGTATACAAATTATAATGATTTGCACCAACATTATATGGATCACCACCCTGAAGCCAGTAATGTCCTCAACTTTAACCAACCCAATCTAGTATACATGTGTCGCTTCTGTTCTTACACAAGCCCAAATGTCCGCAGTCTCATGCCCCATTACCAAAGAATGCACCCAACTGTCAAGATCAATAATGCTATGATTTTTTCCAGCTATTATGTGGAGCAACCTCACAAACCAGGTGAATCACAAACCCTTAGGGAGATATTAAACTCTGGGCCCAAGAGTTTGAATTCAGCCACCTCGAGTGTGAGGTCTAGCTCAAGTCCACTGGCCAAAAGTGGCTCCAAATCTCCAGACACCTGCACTGAAATAGAGGCCATTACAGAAGTTGGTAATGGTAGTGTTGTTGTATATGACTGCGACATATGTTCTTTTGCCAGCCCCAACATGCATTCTGTTTTGGTTCATTACCAAAAGAAGCATCCAGAACAAAAAGCATCTTATTTCCGTATCCAAAAGAATATGAAAGTCATTTCAGTAGATCAGTCTCATCCCACTGTCAACTCCTTGAATGCAAGTGTAGCTTCACCTTCAAAACCATCTGTGAGTGCGATCGCTTCGTATGGTTCTGATGAAGACATGTTCTACTGTAAACATTGTGTCTATAGCAATAGGTCTGTAGTGGGGGTTTTAGTCCATTATCAAAAGAGACACCCAGAGGTTAAAGTGACAGCTAAATACATTAAAAATGGCCCCCCAACTCAGGGTCTGATGAAGTTAATGGACGAATTACAAATTGCAGCTCCTAAACAGTTCTTAAAGCAAATTCAAAATAGCCGACAGGACGAGTCAAACCCTAATGCAGGAAGCGGTGATAAAGATGAGCTGTTCTTTTGTCAGCATTGTGATTATGGTAACCGCTCTGTGAAAGGAGTGCTCATTCACTACCAGAAAAAACACAAGGAGACCAAGGCTAGTGCAGACCTTGTGCGTCGCCACACTGCAGTGGTCCGGAGTCAGCGTGAGCGTGCTCAGATGGTCCAGTCCAGCAGTGTGTCCTCTGTGGTCACTCCAGCCCCGCCTGACCCTGACACCGGCATGCCTCTGCGCTCCCTAAAGTGTAGACACTGCCTCTATACGTCACCTTATGTTTATGCTCTCAAGAAGCATTTGAAGAAGGAACATCCCACTGTGAAAGCCACAGCTATGACTATTTTACACTGGGCCTACCAAGACGGCATCTTGGAGGCGGGTTACCACTGCGAGTGGTGCATCTACTCGCACGCGGAACCTCAAGGGCTGCTGGTCCACTACCAAAAACGCCATCCCGAGCATAATGTTGATTATGCGTATATGGCCAGCAAACTGTGGGCTGGGCCAGAGACTCAAACAGGAGGCAACGTGGAAACAAAACATTATAAATGTAGAGACTGTGCATTTGAGGCTTGCACTATATGGGACATCACCAGTCACTATCAGGCCATCCATCCGTGGGTTATCAAGGGAGACCAGTCTGTGCTGTTGGATATAATCCAAGGAACAGAATCAGTGGAGAAAGCTCACCTGTCTCTCCCCAGAGATGAGCCCTCTTTCGACTGTCAGCCTATTGAGGATGACTGTCCTCTGGTGATCGCCACACCTCCTCGAGAAAGTAACCCACATCCAGCACACCCACGCCTTTCCATCTCCACCAACTCATACCAGTGCACTGTCTGTCTGTCTGAGTACAACAGTCTCCATGGCCTCCTCACTCACTATGGGAAGAAACACCCTGGCATGAAAGTGAAAGCTGCAGATTTTGCACAAGAAGCTGATATTAACCCTAGTTCTGTGTATAAATGCAGGCACTGTCCATATGTAAACTCTCGTATCCACGGTGTGCTCACCCACTATCAAAAAAGACACCCACTGGTTAAAGTCACTGCAGAGGACTTTGCTGATGATATTGAACAAATTACAGATTTAATGGAAGGGGACGATAAGTGTAAAACTCAAAGACAAGGCTTTGGGGCTTACAGGTGCAAGATGTGTTCTTACACACATGGAACTCTAGAAAAACTTAAAATTCACTATGAGAAATGCCATAACCAGTCTGTTACTGACATCTTCTCTCCCTCATTAACAGCTTTCTCAAGCAAAGATGCTGAACTAGTCGCTGAGTGTAGTGCCACTAATTCAGCTGCTGCTTCTCTAGTTCAGGAAGCAGGTGAAGTAGGCTTTGGTGTTTCTCGACCCCCGGTAAACAAAACAGAGAAACATGCTGTATTTAAGTGTCAACTCTGCAAATACTTTTGCTCTACCCGGAAAGGCATCGCTAGGCACTACCGTATCAAACACAACAATGTCAGAGCCCAGCCGGAGGGGAAAAACAATGTGTTCAAATGCGCTCTGTGCTCATACACTAACCCAATACGCAAAGGCCTGGCAGCACACTACCAGAAACGTCATGACATTGATGCTTACTACACTCACTGTTTAGCTGCTTCAAAGACCATGACTGAAAAACCCAGTAAAGTTATAGCACCTTCACCCTCAGAAGGCGACAACACAGAAATGACTGAAGAAATACGCTTGGCTGTAGAGCAACGCAAATGCTCCCTTTGTGCTTTCCAGGCCTTTAGCAGAAAGAGCATCGTTTCACACTACATCAAACGCCACCCTGGTGTCTTCCCCAAAAAACAACAAACTAGCAAGCTCGGACGCTACTTTACTATCATTTATGCCAAAGATACTGAGCAAAATGAGAACAGCGAACTGCAAGAGGAACAAAAACACGACACAGAAATGCCTCTTGATGACAAAGCGGACGATGACGACGAGACGCTGCCCTTCAAGTGCTCCAAATGCTTCCGGTTATCGTTTAGCTGTGGTGAGATGCTCTCTATGCACTACAATGATCACCATGGGAACGACTTGAAGAGAGACTTTGGAGTGACGCCTGGTCCCGGGGAGGAAGACGAGGTGTACAAGTGTTCTCACTGTGAGCTGAGTTTTTTGAGTCTGGAAACTCTTGCAAAACATTTAGTAAGTCACAATGATGATTTTCAAAAGAGAGCCATGAGACAAGAGAGGAGGAGGCAGCTTGTGAACAGAGTGAAGACAACACCAAACCCAGACGTTAAGGATGAGAAAGTGAGTGCAGATTCATTATTATTAGTACTGCCATGTATTGTACGCTGTAATGTTTTGGTTAAGACTCTATTTGTTTTGTGCACAGGAAATTCCAGAAAATAACACTCCTGTCGGATACAGGTGTAACTTTTGTACTGAGGTGCACACCACTCTCCGAGCCATCTGCAACCATCTACGGAAGCATGTGCAGTATGGAGAAGCCAAAGAAGGGCACGTCAAGGTAGCTGTTCTTAATCTGTTTTCCTAATCTGTCATTTGGTAATTGCTGTTTGTATCATAGTTGTTTATCAGATAAGATAAGATCGGCTCTGCGACTACCTGGATTCAACGTCTCATATATTGTTTATTACTCTGTTTGGGTGTGTTAGTTGTGCTCCTGAAGTGCAGGGGGTGCAAATACATGTAGAGGCTAGTGGTTTTCATTTGTACTAAGCCTGCAAGTGAGGCAACAGGCCAAAAATGTCTCAAGAATAAAGGGAGCGTCATTACACAAAAACTTAAACATGTAACTGTTTTAATTAAACGGGCGATTTGTTGTATCCAAATATGTATAATACAATATAAAGTCGTTTTAATAATCACTTTCAGTTTATTATCTCACACCGTTCATAACATCGTCAACTGGGATAATTAAGGAAAAGTCTCCGAGCATCAAACGCAGAACAGATCTTATTGTTCACGATGAGATTTTATTTCTCAGCAGCCGTGATGAACAGGCTGACAGTGCAGTAAGGGCAGACCGAATGGCAAGGTTGGGCCTGTGGATGCGGCACCTTATTTATGACTTCATGAAGTGCAGGGTCAGGTCCTTCCACAAAAAGTATTATCTTCCTTCAGGCAATAAAAAGTCATGGGGATTGTCTGTCCACTACAGCTTCACTGATGCACAAGTCCATCATAGGTTCACTTCAGCTATGAGAGAAAGAATGAGGGGGAAAGGAAATCACATTATAGGATTTTTAATGAATTAGTTGGTAAATTGATCTGTAAAATGAGTATTTGGTCACCTACAAACCTGTAACTTCTTCTTTAAGAGTCTCTTTTGTCCTCCACTCGTTACCTGTATTAATGGCACCTGTTTGAACTCGTTATCAGTATAAAAGACACCTGTCCACAACCTCCAACAGTCACACTCCAAACTCCACTATGGGCAAGACTAAAGAGCTTTCAAAGGACACCAGAGACAAAATTGTAGACCTGCACCAGGCTGGGCAGACTCAAGCTGCAATAGGTCAGCAGCTCAGTGTCAAGAAATCAACAGTAGGAGCAATTATTAGAAAATGGAAAAGGTACAAGACAACTGATAATCTCCCTCGATCTGGGGCTGCACGCAAGATCTCAACCTGTGGCGTCAAAATGATCACAAGAACGGTGAGCAAAAATCCCAGAACCACACGGGAATGCAGAGAGATGGGAGCAAAGTAACAAAGGGACCATCAGTAACACACTACGCCGCCAGGGACTCATCATAGGTGCACTTGAACTATGAGAGACAGAATGGGGGGAAAGAATCCAGGAAATCACATTGTAGGATTTTTGAATGAATTAATTGGTGAATTCCTCGGTAAAATAAGTATTTGGTCACCTACAAACAAGCAAGATTTCTGGCTCTCACCACTGATAATCTCCCTTGATCTGGGACTCTGCGAAAGATCTCTCGCCCCATGGGGTCAAAATGATCACAAGTAAAAATCCCAGAACCACACGGGGGACCTAGTGAATGACCTGCAGAGAGCTGGGACCAAAGTAAGAAGGGCATTGAAGATGAAACATGGCTGTGTCTTTCAGCGTGACAATGATCCCAAACACACCGCTCAGGCAATGAAGGAGTGGCTTCGTAAGAAGCATTTTAAGGTCCTGGAGCGGCCGAGCCAGTCTCCAGATCTAAACCCCATAGAAAATCTCTGGAGGGAGTTGAAAGTCCGTGTTGCCCAGCGACAGCCCCAAAGCATCACTGCTGTAGAGGAGATCTGCAGGAGGAATGGGCCAAACTACAGCAGCAGTGTGAGAAAAGCTTATGGGGACTTACAGAAAATGTTTGACCTCTGTCTTTGTCAACAAAGGGAATATAACAATATTGAGATGAACTTTTGTTATTGACCAAATACTTCCATGCTTATTTACCATAACCACATATTTTTTTCAGACAATGTGATTTTATGGATTTTTAATTAATTTATGTTTTTTCTCCTTTTGTCTTTCATAGTTGAAGTGAACCTATGATGAAAATTACAGGCCTCTCATCCTTTTAAGTGAGAGAACCTGCACAACTAGTGACTGACTAAATACTTTTTTGCCCCACTGTACTTATTTATTATTACCATGTACTTTTTACTTATTTCTTCTTTGCTATTCTCATATGCCTGAGTGTTAGATTAGTTAAAAATATAGGTGAAAAAACATTTTTTCTCAAAAATAGAATTGTATTAGGAAACAAATGTAATATAAACCACTGAAAAATGCAAACTCTTTACAATCTCTAAATGTCTTTAATTGATGATCAAATTAGATTTTTTGTTTTTGTTTTTCCAGCAGGAGGTGAGTGAAGTGCCCTTGACCATGCCTCAGAACCTCACTAATGGAGATGTGGAAGAAGAAGAATCCATGGATTCTAATGGCATCCAGTGTCCACTCGACATGAGTCCGACAATGATTGAAACAAGTCCCGAGGAAGGGCTGGCCGATCTAGAGGAAGTGCAGAGCGTGGGCGTTGGGGGCAGGTCGGCGGCGCTGGTGGCCGCCGCTCGGGCCGTGGTGTCTGGGGCACAGGTGAAGCAGCGACTATCATCAGGAGGTCACCCGTGTGCCCAGTGCGACAGGGTCTTCATGTCCATGCAGGGGCTTCGCTCACACGAGAGGAGCCACATGGCCATGGCTATGTTCAGCAAAGAGGACAAGTACAGCTGCCAGTACTGCCAGTTTGCTTCACCGTTTAGACACAAGTAAGTCAAAACTTAATAACATGTAAACTACATGAGCTCTACACTGTGGCCCTTTGCATTTTAGACATGACCATTATATATTCCTACTTCTACACAAGAGTAACTGTTACTATTCAGTTGTTTTTTTTGTTTTTTATGTGAGTGTGTGTGTGTGTGTGTGTGTGTGTGTGTATATATATATATATATAAGTTTTTCTAGGAGAGCAGGCCAAACATTCAGTTTGATTTGTTTTATTCATCATACATAGTCCACATCTCCTCTTAGCACCCAGGTGTAATCCCTTTACTGTATGTGCCCTGACCCAGAAAGAAGACACATTCCTGTGCCACCTCCAAAGCTAGCATTATAAACACAGCCCCGCTGTCCCCATAGGCACTCCCACATTCACTCACACCAGGGGATTGTGGTTAGATGAGTTCACCCCATGGCTCCTAGTTCTGTAGTCATTGGAAATGGGCCGCTGTTGTTTGTGAGGTAAACTGAATAAGCTCTCAGATGTCCTGGGAACCCTGCTGTTGGAATCATCAAAGTGGAAGGAGCAGAGTAAAGCTCTCCTCTGCTCTACTCTTACCACTTTCTTGATTTATTTGCCATGCTTTGGTCCCCATTTCATTTGTTTTTTTTCTTCTGTTATCCTCCTATCTCCTTTCCTCCCTTTCCTGTTGTGTGTTGCGTCTCATTGGCAGTCTGGACAGACACGTGCAGTCTCACCATGGGCACCACAAGCCCTTCAAGTGCAAGCTTTGTCCTTTTAAATCCGCCTACATGAACCGTTTGAAGAGCCACCTGCAGAAGGCACATACAGGTAAACAAGCATCTAAATCATGCAATAATGACATCCCTGCTCATATTTTAAATATTTGTAATTGAATTATTTATAATCAATACTTAAAAGTACTTCTTCACTCATTCAGGTGAGCAGCACATGTACAAGTGCCTATCGTGTCCATTCTCCTCGACGACTATCAGCCAGCTGAAGGAGCACTCACAAAGGGACCATGGAGAGACGTTGACTCTTCCCAAACTCAGGGCCGCGACTCAGGCCGCCCACATTAGCCTGAAGCCTCGGCTGGCCTCGACCTCAGAGCAGAGCCCACTACCTGCCACAGACGGTACGGCATCCTGCTGCCATTTTACTAAAGACTGCACTGGAACATTTCATGCCAGTGTTTTGTACATTTTGAATATAATTCTTAAAAATTCTCAAACTTATAACTTTTGGTATTTATCTTGTGACTGAAGTATTGTGTGGTCTTGGAGGCTTTGGTTGGTCATCTCTGAATGTAGAACAGCTGTGGGACAAAGACTGGACCTCTTTGTCCCACAGCTGATCTGATCGGGGGGGGGGGGGGTTCTTTCATGTCACTGTCTGACATGAAAGACTAAACTTTTCCTGTTTTAAGTAAATTTTTCATTACTTTCTTCAGAAACATACATACATACAGTAAGACTGCTATGCATTTAAACCATTTGGGAAAACCCAGAGGATGATGTCATGTCTGAAAGACTCTGACAGGCAGTAGATAGAAAGTCAAAAGAAATCAAGATATCTGGAAGAGAAATGTGGACTTACACAAGTCTGGTTCATCATTGGGTGTAATTTCCAGATGCCTGAACATGCCACGTTCATCTGTTCAAACAATTACATGCGAGTTTAAACACCAGCCATCATACCATTCAGGAAGGAGACGTTCTGAGGGTTCAGTGCCCCAGAGATGAACGTGCTTTGAGCCGAAATGTGCAGATCAATCCAAGAACAAAAGCAAAAGACTTTGTGAAGATGCTGGAGCTGGTGAGAGTGTGTGATTAACCACAGTGAAACAAGGACTGTACCGACATGGGCTGAAAGGACACTGTGCAGGGAGAAGAAATTACTCTTGCAAATGCAGTTTGCAAATGCACAGGGACAAAGACTTTAATTTTAGTTTCATCAGAGCACATGTCTCCAAAAATTAAACTGTTTGGCCATAAAGAGCATCATTACATTTGCAGGAAAAAGGGTGAAAAGTTGCAAGCCTGAAAACACCATCACCATAAACTGAAATACGGGGGTGGCTGCATCATGTTGTGGGGTTGTTTTGCCGCAGGAGCGACTGGTGCACTTCACAAAATAGATGCATCACGAGGAAAGAACATTATGTGGAAATACTGAAGCAACATCTCAAGCCAGGAAGTTAAAGTTTAGGCTCAAATGGGTGTTCCAAACAGTGACCTGAAGCACACTGCCAAACGGTTACAAAGTGGCTTAAGGATAACAAAGTCAATGTTTTGGAGTTTCCATCATAAGGCCCAGATCTCAATCTTAATAAAAATTAATGGGCAGACCTGAAAAGGCATGTGCGAGCAAGGCATCCTACAAACTTGGCTCAGTTACATCAGCTCTGTCGGGAGCAATGGGCCAAAATTCCTGCCAACTATTGTAAGAAGTTTGTGGAAGGAAATACTAAATGTTTGACCTGCATCATATAGTTTAAAGGCAATGGGACCAAATACGAATGAAATGTATGTAAACTTCTGTCTAAAAAAAAATCCTTCTCATTATTCCAGGATTTAGCAAATAGAAATAATTTTGATAATCCTAAATGACCTAAAACAGGAAAAGTTTAGTCTGATTTCATGTCAGACAGTGAAGAAAAAAACATGGTATTTATATAGTGTATATGCCACCATCATTTTCAGAGGTAGTTTTGGAGCACACATGTATCGGGTTAATAAATTATTAGTTTGTGGTGGTGAGTAAAGATCTTGTTGCTTTTAGACACAAACTGTATTCAACCTTTTATTTGCAGAAAATCGCTCTGCAGTGTAAATAAAATGTCTTGTGCTGAAGTGGAATAATGGAAGAAAAGTGGATTAAATTGGTCTTGTTTTTGTTCCTTTCAGACCCTACGTACTTGGAGCCCGCCGATGTTCGTCAGCAGCTCAGTCAGTACCAGCTGGCGTCCCGCAGTCAGTTGTCTTCCGGCTCAACACCTGGTGGTTCTTTAGTGAGTGACCAGCGTCCAGAAGGCATCTACACATGTGAATACTGCGAGTTCAGCTCTGGCTACATACAGAGCGTCCGCCGTCACTACCGGGACCGCCACGGTGGACAGAAGCTTTTCAAATGCAAGGACTGCCACTTTTTCACCTGTAACAAGTAAGAGCGCACGAGTTTGAGTTTGAATTCGGTGTCGACGGACAAATCTAATGTTTAAATTGTCATCCTTAGAAACACCCTGGCCAAACACGCTGAGGCTGGCCATAACAACTATAACACTGTACTTGAAGAACCCCTTAAAGACCTGCGCTGCCCGCTCTGTCTCTACCACACCAAAAACAAAAGCAATATGATTGACCACATTGTCCTGCATAGAGGTACATGGCAACACAGCAAACTCGCGTCATTAATCATTGATAAACACACTCTAGTCCGTTAGGTTTGTCATACTAAGGCTAGAAAACGTTTCAATGGTAGTACAAATAGTAAAAGAAACGAACAAACACATCCTCTTGAAGTCAAAAATGGGAACTTTATGTACGTTTCTTTCAAACAATATTTTTTGCATGAGGTTTTTTTACTAAATTGTTTCAATCTGTAAGTTGTTGAAGCCTAAATGGTTGTAAGCGTGACTGTATCTGAACAGTTTTGGATAAGTCTTAAGCTGGTAGAGCCAATATAAGGCCACATGGAGAAAGACAAACAAATGAAACCACAGTTATAATAAAAGTTTTAACAGTACTCAAATTTGACACATTTAGAAGCTTGAACTACAACATAAATCTGGTGCACAACTAGGGATGTGACGATAAAGAATATCGTTTATCGTGATGAAAAGGGTTGACAATAATCATTTGTGGCGCTTTTTATGTAATCGTGATAATCGCCAACAAAGATAATCACCATTATGTCACCAGAACGTGCAGAAAAAACCTACTTCTCCCTGATGGTCTCCTCTAGATCACTGTTGTTTTCACTTATAACAAAGTACAACACTTTACCAGCTGTTTAAATATGGGACCTATTCATATTAAAATTGTAATATTCATATCCAGATCATTTTAAACTGTTAGCAACAATAATTAGCGTGATATAATCGTTAATCTCAATTATTTTAGCCACGATAGTCATGACACTAAATTTCATTATGTGTATGTAGCACAATCAAATCAAATGTGTCTTGTCCTCTGTCAGAAGAGCGTGTGGCGCCGTTGGAGGTGAGCAGGTCCAAGCTGTCGCGCCACCTTCAGGGCCTGGTGTTTCGCTGTCACAAATGCACTTTCACATGCTCCAGTGACCAAGCCCTGCAGATGCACTTACAGAAGCACGAGGCCGAAATCAAGCCGTACCAGTGCCAGCTCTGTTACTATGACAGCAGCCGGAAGAGCCAACTGGAGGAGCATCTCCGCCTGGAGCACAAAGTCAGTCTGTTTTCAAAATTTAATAAACTACTTTCGACAAAGAATTTTAGGCCTGAGTTATTATTACAGTTTATATAATTTATGTCACTTCATGCACATGCACCACTTCCTTCCTGTGGTGCAGGTTAAAGAAGAGCAGAACATTTGGTCCTGTCCCCTCTATTAAGAGCTTTAAGTTTGAGAAATGTTAGAGGCATTTAGAGCAGAGGTCTGCAACCTTTAACAGCGAAAGAGCCGCATTGGCATTTCATTTCACACCAGATGAAAGTCAGAAAGAGCCATATCTTTTTTTACAAGTAATGAGACAAAGTGAATAAATTTATTTAGAAGTAAGTCATCTGTTTGCAGCTAGTAATGCATTATAAAGAATATGTAACATTGTGTATTAACGTGGACTTTGTGGACGCGTTTTTTATTTTTTTATTTACGATTTTGTGCATAGAATTTGCTCAGAAGAATAGTAAAAAAAATACTCTTTGTAACGCTACAAACACAGTCAAATACAGACTTAAAGTATACTCAAAAAATGCACTTTAAGAAAAAGAAAGTTTAGGACAGCAAAGAGGCTTTAAAGAGCCACATGTGGCTCTTTAGAGTGGTTGCTAAGTAACTAAATGCTGAAACTATTATAAATCCCAAATCAATGCCTTTTTCAACAAATTTTAGTCATTCTGTAAGTTGATAAAAAGAACTTGCAAAATTCCAATTGGTTATTTTCTAATGACGCTTTGATAAACTGTCAAGGATGTGCCACCCGGAGAACAATCTGGTTTTGTTTTCATTTAAGATGCCAGTTCAGTTGGCTGTTTCTCGCTCGTCTTTGCTTAATCATTGTTTACAGTGGTACATGATTCTCTGCCACAGGACTTGTCCTCCATCACTCTGTTCTTGTCTTCAGGTAATTCGTAACTTTGAGCTGATGGGCCGGGTGATCCTGGACCAACTGGAGATGATCAAAGAACAAGGGAGCAGTGCAGAGGAGGAAGACGAGCCCGAGGTGATGGAAACTGTGGAGGATGGGAAAAATGTCACTGATGATGAAGATGAAATCATGGAGGACACTGAAGGAGAGGATTTAAAAGAGACAGGCGGTGACGAGGGGATGGATCATAATACACAAGAGGAGGAGAGCGGGGAGGCTGAGGAGGAAGAACAGAAGGAACTGAAGGAGGAAATTGCAGAAAAAGCCATTGCTCAAGGTACAGAAAGAATTATGAAAGACACATTTTACAAAGAATATTTTTTAACCTATTCATTTGTCTCGTTTTTACGCAGAAGTTCTCGCCTCTCCCACCAGTAGTAGCAGCGCTGGGTTGAGCAGTGAGGCGGGAAAACGTCTTCCTTGTGAGTTCTGCGGCCGCTGCTTCACCAACAGCTCTGAATGGGAGCGGCATGTCCAACGCCATGGCATGTGAGTGTTTTCAACCAGGTTATTATGACAAGTTCAAAGTTAAAATGTTCCGAAATATTAGGTTCGATGACAATTTGTGAAGATAAACTACGTATCATAAAAAAGCATATTTGTATTATTTTGCCCACAAATTTGTATTTTTGTGCCCGCTTGTGTTTGTATTTCTGCTGCCTTCATGTGCAATGGACATTTTATCGAGCTGAATATGATTAACTATGCCCCCTCGGGTTGTAATTTCCACTTTAGAACCGGGATATAATTTTGATGAGATAATCTTTCACCTTTCACCGTGGAAGATAGAAGTGAAAGAATGATGAATGAACAACGTTTTTTACTGTTTTGAGGCCTGTATACTGTAATACTGTGGCATTTACAATGTTAATCATCTCTATTTCCTTAGAGTAATTAAATATATTTGCTGTTATTTGCCTTTTCCTCAGCAGTTTGTCAGCTAGTGTCCGCAGTTACATTTATTAGTTTACAGTGTGTGCCAATTTAGTAGTTACCAATTTTGTACTTTTTCTGCACCTTTGTCACTCTTAGCCATTTCAGATCAAGCAAACTTAAATATTAGACGAAGATAAAACTGCATTTTGTGTTTGAGTTAACTGCCGATTTTATTAAGGGGAAAAAAAAGCCGTCTGAACCTACATGTGCCCCCTAAACCTAATAACTGGTTGAACCACCCTGAGCAGCTACAACTGCAGCCAAGCGTTTGCGATAACTGGCAATGACATCGCTGTGGAGGAATTTTGGCCCACTCTTTGCAGAATTGTTTTAAATCAGCCACATTGGAGGGTTTCCGAGCATGAACCGTCTTTTTAAGTTCATGCCACAACGTCTCTATTGGGTTCAGGTCTGGACTTTGACGAGGCCGCTCCAAAAGCCTCATTTTGTTTCTGTTAAGTCATTCAGAAGTGGACTTTCTGGTGTGCTTTGGATCATTGTCCTGCTGCAGAACCCGAGTGTGCTTCAGCTTGAGGTCACAAACTGATTTCTGACTTGCCCTTCAGGTTTTGTTGGTAGAGCAGAGTTCACGGTTCCTTTAGTCAAAGCAAGTCGTCCAGGTCCTGAAGCAGCAAAGGCCCAAACTATAACTCTACCACCTCAATGTTTCACTGTTGGCACAATGTTCTTTTTATCAGATGCTTTGTTCATTTGCTGAGTGCATCCAGATGTAACAAGATGCACTTTGAAACCTTTGTTTCATCAGTCCACAGAATATTTTCATCAAGCTGTTTTTTTGACAAAAGTGAGACGAGCCTTTGTTTTTTGTTTTTTTGTCAGCGGACTTTTTCACCTTGGAACTCTGCCATTTTTGTCCAGTCTCTTTTTTATGGTTGAGTCATGAACACTGACCTTTACTGAGGCAAGTGAGGCCTGCAGTTGTTTAGATGTTGTTCTGGGTTCCTTTGTGACCTAGATCAGTCGTTGCTGTGCTCTTGGGGTCATTTTTGTAGGCTGACCACTCCTGGGAAGGTTCACCACTGTACCATGTTCTCCATTTGTGGATAATGGCGCTCACTGTGTTTCAATGGAGTCCCAAAGATTTAGAAATGACTTTGTAACCTTTTCTAGACTCACACATGTCAATTACTTTTCTTATCTGCTCCTGAATTTCTTTGGATCGCGGCCTGATGTCTTAGGCTCAATATGGCCGACTTCACGTTGTCAGACAGGTTCTATTTACAGTAAGCGATCTATTGAATTACAAGGTCTGGCATCATCAGTCCTGGGTGTGACGATGGAATTGAACTCATCTTTCCACAATAATACGATTAATCACAGTTACCTCATCGTTTAACAAGGGGGCAGTTACTTTTTCACACAGGTTTACTTGGGTTATCTTTAGTTAACTGTGACATATACAAAATAATAAGAAATCTGGAAGGGCACAGCACTTACCAGTAAATATTCTACATAACACACGGAGGCAGCATTATTTAGAGGTGGAATGTGCTAATACATTTGTTTCTTTTCTTATTTGCAGGGTGGTTAACAGCAGTCCAACAGACACCAGCAGCAGCTCAGCAATAGACGCTCCCTCTTCCATGCCCTCGTCAGTGTTACCCGAGTCTGGATTAGACCTGTCCAACAACAACAACAAAGAGGAAGAGGGCCTCAGTAATGCACCACCACCAAGTCCAACCCCATGTGTGGAGGACAAAGAAATGCTCGACACCAAAAATGATCAGCAGATTGGGTGAAGACGTGATGGCCTCTTGGATTCATGTGTTAGTTCTAGTGTTAGGTAGGAGCTGATGTTAAAATAGGACGTTAAAGAAAACAAAAATGACTTCTGTTGAGTTCGCACATTAATAGGTTTAGTGTTACACATACTGTTGTGTTAGATAGTGCTGAATAAAAAGCAATCTAGCCTTTGTTCCGTAGAGCAAACATATTGGTTATGCATCACAAATCAACAGTGCAGATGCCCTATAATATTTTCAAAGGTGTCAGTTTGCATTTTCTTAAATGATGCACCTTTTATCTTTGCCCCATTAACTAAATCTAGGTGTATGGTAAACCCTTAAATATGTGACAGCATTTACACATGTGGCCCTGTTCAAACAACCTTTGTTTTCACTCTCATGTGTTACATGTGTAGATTTCCTGGTAGAGTTGCACCTTAACTATTTCAGAAAAATAATTTTCATTTGTAGATTACTGTTGCCACCATTTTTGTAGCAAATTGCTATATGATAAAACCTTAACATTATACTACGTATAAGTACGCCTTCACCCTGTGGCACCCTTTAAACCTTACAATATTATATTATTGTGCTAGTTTCTTACCCGTTTAAATGGCCTCTGTTAACAGTTTTCAGTAGAGCGGCACATATGCAGCTGAACGGCACTATAGCATAAAATCTTCAGAGCACAATTTCTGAAGATGGTTTCATTGAACTGGAGAGAATTGCGTAGCACTGTCTAACCTGCAACTGTGAGACTTATTGAAAATAAAATGATCTGGCCCCAACTGTAATGGCTCACTGCTGAATCAGAGCAGAAGTGCCTTGAGCTTAACGTGGTGCAGAAAAATATGGAAATTTAAGTTAAATGTAGCTTTAAAACAATTTGTGAAATTATTCCCAACAAGACAATCTAGAAGTGATTCTGGTTTCATTTTGGCTGTTGATGAGTGGGAGCTTATAGATTGTCAATTAAAGAGCATTGAATTCTGAGCATCTTGTGCCCATAATACATTTTAGGAAACACTGTTTTGTGCCACAAGAAATCCTGCAGTTTCAAATGTCATTATGTTTTTTTTGTTTTGTTCCAGAACAAATATTACCTGAATTCATATGAAGATGTTGTCATAAATAATATTGACAAAAAGGCAAAGATTGTATTTAAGGATGTTGCTGCTCGAATGCCCTGAAGCCTTATAGAAGATCAGCCCATTTACAAATTGTTGGTTTGAATTGGATGTGCGACTTATAAGTTCAGAGATGTCATTTTCTTTTTTTTTCTCTAAAATTCTAATTATCAAACCTGCTAACGTAGAATAGAGGATAGAATAAGAGGGCTCTGAGTAAACCCAAGTCACTGTTGCTGTCCGTCACAAACCTCAGAGTCAAGTGTTCGGTTTGTGCTTTTACAGGACGGTTGAACTCTTATTACATAGAATAAAAAAGATGGAAAAGCTTTGGACCTTTATGAAGCATCATGCTGTTCTTCAATCACTGGTTAAATGCCCCTTTTGTACTTTAAACAATAAGATCAGATAACAGCGATGTACAATATTTATAGATGCAATGTTGTTTTTTTAGACCAATTAAAATAATAGCATTTTACATCTAAATGACATAATTCATGAGATTTCACTTTCTCATGACAAGAATGTGTTACCTTACTATTGTGTCTCCAAAGGTTGTTTGCTCCTTTCACTGGCTGTCATTAACAGGTAGTTCTGTAGCATCTCCTTGTACTCCTGAGACTATACTACCTGTCACACAGGTAGAGCGCTGAATCATATACAGTTCTTTTGTTATACATTTCTGGACCAGCTTGTAGCTTTTCAAAGTAACCATGTTGTATAAATGAGCTTGGTGAAGAAGCTTGTCACTTAGTCTGATCCAGGACATTTATTTAAACCATTCTGGTGAAATGCTGCCAGACCAAATGGTGATTGCGTGATCGTTACAATAGAAGAATGACTCTTAATCCCCAAAGTGAAGCCTCTTCTGATGACACACTGGATATTTGTACATAAAGTTTTGTTTGTTCATGATGCATTTCTCTTTGCAGACTGTTGTCTCCCTAGTTTGACATTAGAATTGCTCCTTCTTGCCTTTATTCCCATATCAATCTGATTACCTGATGGTGGGTTGTGATGTTGCCTAGAATGATTGTTTACAACTTTATTCCATTTATCTCTGGATATTCTGTAAATATTGTAATTCATTGTCTTTTTTAACTTGATAATAAAGTTATCAAATAACAAATGGGTTTTATATTGATGACTTTTTTGGTTTGGTCCTGTTCTTGTTTAGTCTTGGTGCAGTCCATGCCTCTGCAGTGTTTCCTTTGCTTCTCAATGTGTTCGCTTCAGTGTTCACTTGGTTGTCAAGGAATGCAAGTTTTCATTTCTTAAAAATATCTCCAAGACACCTGGTTGTGAGTCACTACATTTGAAGGGGTGATGGCAGACTGACGACCCCTGGAGACTGGAGCAGAAGACACAGTCAGGGGGGAGAGCGGGGGAAAGAAGGACACTGCTGCTGCTGCCGACTGGAGCTGCATAAGGAATACTTGATGAGCGTGTACTTGGGCCAAGGCAGCAAAAGCACTGCTCCTGAAGTAATAGCTGAACGACTG
Source organism: Periophthalmus magnuspinnatus (assembly GCF_009829125.3). Lineage (NCBI taxonomy): Eukaryota > Metazoa > Chordata > Actinopteri > Gobiiformes > Gobiidae > Periophthalmus > Periophthalmus magnuspinnatus. Next base: position 21,122,655 of record NC_047148.1, on the reverse strand, counting down.
AGAGAAGGGCAGAATAGAGATGAGGGACACAGAAAGAGCAATACATAAATATAGCCAACAATTCACTCTGAGTTGTCAAATCTTGCAAAAATGGTCCAAACGTTGTCAAACATGGTCATAGCCACGTATTGTGTGTAATAGATTTGTAGCCCTGTATTTGCATGTTACTATAAGGCCAAAACTCCTCGTTAAAGCCTAATCTTGGCAGAATCTCGGCAGTGCACAGTGTGGTTGGTACATGGTTTGGAGGCAGCTGGAAATAGGCCCACCAGGTGCCACAGTGAGGCGCCAATGACAAACAAAAAATGTTTTCTTAGGCAAGGCACTTCAAAATTGCCTTATATGTGGTGGTCACAGTTCCAGTGGCGCAGATTGTCAGCCTTTATCATTATGATTATTATTATCATTACACTGGTCAACACTACATTTATTGTCAAAGTTTTTATAGCTGATTTAGGATAATTTTGATGTGCTGAATCCAAAAATCACATTGGTTTTGCTCAATCAGGTCAACGTTCTGAACTAAGCTACATATTTGTTTTTGGATGATTTTGTTTACATGTATGAGTATTTTCACGTCATATGATGCAAAATTCTGTTATATTTCTAGCTATAAACAAATTCTGAAGATTATGACTAATTGTTTTTTTTTTTTTTATATATTACAAGTGAATGAAATGGCTTCGACTAGAAGATCTTGCAAAAATAAGCCTGACATATTCTGCTACATCTGTAGTGAATACACCAATGTTCCTCACAGGAATCAAGTCACAAGTTTCATAAAGTGTGCTTACCATGATTATTTTGGGATTAAACTTGGTGACCAAGATGAAGCTTGGGCGCCACACATGGCATGTCATGCACCGAGTATCTGCGTCAGTGACTAAAGGCAAGAAGAGTTGTCTGAAGTTTGGAATTCCCATGGTTTGGAGGGAGCCGACATCAATAGCTACTTCTGGGCTATTGATGTGACTGGGATCAACAGAAAGAACCGAAGCAGCCTCAAGTATCCTGACAGTGAATCAGCACGTCGTCCTGTAGCTCACTGTGATGAAATTCCAGTACCTGTCTTTGTAGAAGTTCCTGACATCAGTGACAAAGATTCCTCCAGTGTGGTTTTAATTGATGCTCCACATCCTTTTTCCCAAAAGGAGCTAAATGTTCAGGTTTCCTGAGAATCTGGGATCACTGAGTGATGAGCAGGTGGAGAGATTCCATCAGGACATAAAAGAGATGGAGAGCAGGTATCAGGGACGCTGGGATGCAGTTATGATGGCTGATTACTGTTGGACTCTGAAGAGAGACATCCCTGCTGCTGAGCATTCAAGGGGTTCATAAAAACAGAAGTTCATGTTCTGAATTCTGCACAATGATAACGTAACGTTCCAATTTACATGGACTTACCTTTATCAATTAACATAACGTAACATTTGATTAATACATTCTGTTAGAAAACTATTTTTTAACTCCTAAAACATTTTTTGGATGAGAAATATTAAAGAAAATCAACTTATAATGTCACAAATTTTTAATCAATTTAGTCAGAAGATCGGATTTTTCCAAATCAAATTAGCATAAAAACCTGACCTGACTGAGAAAAATGGATATCATTTTTGGATTCAGCGGTGCTAAATGGTCCTCAATTCAGTTGAAAAAACACAGACAACTTTCAAAAATGCTTTTTTTGTAACCCAGTGTTATTTATGTACTGTGACTTTAATGTCTTTCTTATTCTGTAAAGCACTTTGAATGTACAAATGTACATGTACAAATTGTGCTATACAGATAAACTTGCCTTGGCTATTATTATTATTATTATTATTATTATTATTGTTATTAGCACTAGTAGTTGTAGTAGTAGTAGTATACTTTTTATTTTTTGTACAGTATGATTATTAATATTATTTTTATTATATTTATTTTTATTATTATTGTTGTCTTTATTATTATTCTATTTTACTTATTTATTATTATTATTATCATCATCATCATTATTATTGTTATTATTATTATTCTATTTTATTTATTTATTTGTATGATTATTGTTGTTGTCTTTATTATTATTATAATCATTATCATTATCATTATTATTATCATCGTTATTATTATTATTATTATTATCATCGTTATTATTATCATCGTTATTATTATTATTATTATTATTATTATTATTATTATTATTATTATTATTATTATTATTATTATTATTATTATTATTATCATTGTTGTTGTGGTTGTTGTTGTTGTCATTACCAGTGAGTCCTCTGGGCCGGAGGGGGCGCTGTGGTTCTTTTTCCACGGCGTTAGCGGCGAGTGAAGCCCAAACAGTGATGGCAGCTGACAGCTTGAAATGCTAAAGCGAAAACAGCTACATTTTTGGGCGATTTGACCTTTCTCTTTTTAAGTAGTTATATACCACAAAAACGGGCAAAAATGTTAATAACTTTCAGAACCCTGCAGCAGCAAACCTTCAAAGTCGAGATCGATGAAAAGGAGTCGGTAAGATGCACATGATCAAACTGCTGTGTGAGTTGAAGCTGACGCATTCAAGTTTCAGCTCTAATTTATCACATTTTAACAACCGTTTCATGTGAGGTTTGTGTTTTATGATACTTGAGAAATGTCCGTCCGCTGTGGTCCAAATAACCACGTTTAACCGCATTTAAATGGACAGAAGTTGAGTTAGCTTTGGTCTTAAGCTTCACGCTGAAATGAACGTGATTCGGATCTTATTGAACGTAAAGTTTGTGTCTGTTGTTTGTGGATAAAGTAAAATAAGCCTGTGTAGTTTGCCTCTGTCATGTTGATCTTCTGTGACCGTTATGTGATTCAGCGTGACGAAGCTAAGACAGAAACAACAGAAAGATGCACAAAGATGTAAAATCAATTACAATCTCATAGTCTACTGTCTTTAAGGCTTTAATTCAAACAAAAGTATCTGTTATTTGGACAGTTTTACGAGCAGGTTGTGATGTTTTTACTGTCGTTAGCTGTGCTGCTACATGTGGCTAAGTGATGAGTCATGAGTGTAAACACCTCAAAGCTTTAAATAAAGATTTATTGGGCTATTTCCAAAGTTCATCTTTTGTGCTTTAAACAATTATATCAGTTGTCTTTTTTATTTTTATTTTCCTGCAGGTTAAAGCCTTAAAAGAAAAGATTGAACAAGAAAAAGGGAAGGACTTCCCTGTGGCTGGGCAGAAATTAATATACGCAGGTAAGATTTAACATTTATCACATTTAACATCACACACTGAACATAAATATGAACTCATTTAATAACTTTTCATAAGATTCTTTGTAGAAACAAACATCTAAATGACTGGGTTTCAGATTACATCACAACATTCTAGGGCTGGGCCAATAATGTTAATACAGATGGAGGGGGGGGCATAGAGTGTTTACCATCAGGAGGACATCAGAAGGACATAGTGTTTACCATCAAGAGGACATCAGAAGGACATAGTGTTTACCATCAGGAGGACATCAGAAGGACATAGTGTTTACCATCAGGAGGACATCAGAAGGACATAGTGTTTACCATCAAGAGGACATCAGGAGGACATGGGGTGTTTACCATCAGGAGGACATCAGGAGGACATGGGGTGTTTACCATCAGGAGGACATGGGGTGTTTACCATGAGGAGGACATGGGCTGTTTATCACTGTCTATCACAAGTTATTTCTGGTTTATAGTAATTTTCCTGTGTTTTTATCACTATTTACTTTAGGTAGAATCCTGACAGATGACATGCCACTTACAGAATGCAAGATTGATGAGAAGAACTTTGTAGTTATCATGGTGACAAAGGTTAGAAGAAACAGTGTTATTTGCATTTGGTGTGTGTTTTGGTCTGTAATATATTTTACTGTATTTCTCCTAGCCTAAGGCAGTGACCTCAGATCCAAAGTCTTCCACATCTCCCCCTGCAGCAACAGCTCCAGAACCTCCTGCTCCATCATCCTCACCCTCTGACAGTTCTAATGACACAAAATCAGAGGAGAAAGAGCCTTCATCTGGAGATACTAGTTCATCACCTGAAAGGTAAATGTATGTTAAAGGGTTTGGGTTTTATGACAAAAATAAATCATGATTACCTTCCTCATATTGATCTCTATTTTAGGTTGAATTTTATTTGTCTTAATAAAAACTAATGAAATTGATTGTCAGTATTCATTTCCTTGACGTAAAGACTTTAATACATTTCATTTAATACAAAAAAGTAACATTTCTTTCTCCAAAAACTCAGACTTCAGCTCCACACCATACAATACTCGCACACTGCATGCTCCACATACTTGATCTTGGTTAAAATTGGATTATTGCACCAGCATAGCTTTGTGTGGCGTACCATTCATTTCTTCTTTCTTTCTCGTGCAGTAGCGCTGAGTCGTCAAGCACAAGCCTAATTAATGAAGCAGTTTCATCTTTGGGTAAGTAAGATTTGCTCTTTTGTAAATGAAGGTTGGTTTTGTACAAAGTGAGCTGGTGTATTATTTAAACTATCTATTTTCCATGTTCTGTCTTTGTTTCCTTTAGTGACGGGTCCCTCTTATGACGCTATGGTGACAGAGATGATGTTAATGGGTTATGAAAGGGAGCAGGTGGTAGCAGCTTTAAGAGCCAGCTTTAACAACCCAGACCGAGCTGTGGAGTACCTTCTCACAGTAAGAATAGATGTTTGAGAGACTTTTTTCCCTTCACTGTATGTGCATCTTGACATTTGTTTTTCAGGGTATTCCAGGCATCGACCAGGGACAGGGAACGGCACCTGAAGCTGCTTTACCGTCAGTAAGAAGAGACGCTGTACCTCCAAGTGCTCCTGCTAACACTGTCTCGTCCCCAAGTGCTGCAGGAGGCAAGTACCAATTTCTCGTGCAGGTCATGTTGGTGTGCCCCATGGTGCGATAAATTATACATTTTATATTATTTTCTGTTCTGTTAGTTAGGATCATGTACATCACATCTCATCCAACAAAGAAAAATAAGCGCCAGTTTATATTCACTGGTGTTCAGTACTTCATGTACATGTTTTTGGCTTGAAGTTGAAGGCAGAGGACTTCTCCAGAGAGCACACAGAGCAGATCCTTGTTTAGAGCGACTCTGGGTCAAACATGTGCCTCTTAAGCTGATATCTGTAGGTGCTTGTTTGGATTCATGTATGTCTTCATGTCCTCTCAGGCAATCCACTGGACTTCCTTCGAAACCAGCCCCAGTTCCAAACTATGCGACAGCTGATACAGGGAAATGCATCTTTGCTTCCAGCTCTTCTGCAGGAAATAGGCAGAGAAAACCCTGATCTTTTGCAGGTATACTTCTGAAGTTAGTATTTTATTATCCCCGAATATGCTCTGAACTCATTAACTCTGTTTTAAAATGTTATCCAACATAGGAGATCAGCAACCACCAACAGGAATTTATCCAAATGTTGAATGAACCTAACCCAGGGTCAGTGCCAGCTGCAGGTGCTGGAGGTGGGTCTGTGAGAGGCGGCAGTACAGGTGGACAGAACTACATTCAGATCACACCACAGGAGAAGGAAGCCATTGAGAGAGTAAAGCAGTGCTTTTTCTTCCTAGACTAACAAGATAATACCTTAATTGTCTCTCATGCAGTTTTCCTTCTATTCCAGCTAAAAGCCCTTGGATTTCCAGAGGGTCTTGTTGTTCAAGCCTACTTCGCTTGTGAGAAGAATGAAAACTTGGCCGCAAATTTCCTTTTACAACAGAATTTTGATGAAGATTGAGAAGCCACATAAACTGTTTATATCTGGTTTGATTGTTCAATTGGGAAAACTGATTATATGTCTACAATAGGCTTCAATTAGTTAAATGTTTTATTAACTTTCATATTCTGATCTTGTAGCATTCAATGAGATGTTTGTTTGGCAGTATTCAAACTTTATGAATTATTTTTGACGTTTACTTATAAGATGAACAAAAATTAAAACTGCTTATTGATCCACAGACTGTTTCTTTGTTTCCTAACGTTAACATTAAACATTTTTACATTTTTAAACATTAAAAACACTGACAAACACTGCCATGACAAAAAGCTGACTGCTATAACCCGTTTGGCCTACAGGGGGCACAAGAGACCAGCATTTCCATTAGAATTTGGCCACAAAGATCATTAAAGTACAAAACTAGTTATTAGTGCAGTTCATATTTCAAACAATAAAGTTTAAACTGTAGTTGAATGTCTTTGGTAAAATTATACTAAATTACAATCAATGAACAGTTAAAACACAAGTTTTTTCTATATTCGTAGTTGGACAGAAGAAATAAAACATGTTCAACTGCTGTTCATAGTAAATGACATCTACATTTTTATTAAACTGTAACTTAAAAAACATGAGCATTTTTTTTACAAATGTACAAATTTTGGTTTATATTACATATTTTGGCTATAAACAAAAATCTTTGTTCAGAGTTATTCAATACAAAAATATGCATGTCTTATACAAATTATTGCACTTACCAGTTGCAGTGCATTGATGATTGCCATCTTTACTGACTGCAAGGGTCAAAACATATGGCACTTTGAAGTTTTCACCCTTTGTCCCTTTCTTTGGTACCTTTTCATCTCCTCACTGAGCACCATTCAGTATAAATAATATTGTACCTGAAATTAATAGCATTGCAGGTAAGACATATATAAATACATAGATTTATTTAATACAGTGTGAGTCTTTATTGGTGTGTGCTGGTAGAAGGCCACTGGAGATGCTGGTTGTTCCAGTTTCATTGACAAAATACATTTCCATTCATTTCCTCAGTGGATGGCACCTGGTTATCCAAGTTTTGTCATTTAAAATAAAGTATTTCCAGTTTGGTCCCTTTGGTGAACCTCTTTCACTGTGACTGAAAGTTTATGTCTTGTGTGATTTTTTTATTTCAGCTGTGAAATCACAGCCCGTCTATTTACTTCTGTCACTAGGCATTTTCGGTTTTGGTCATAAGTTTGTTCACCTTGTTTCCCTGTGTATCTGCCGTGCAGATGCAGTCAAGTGTCATAAATGTCTCTTCATGTGAAGAGCCAGGTGGTCCGACCTGGAGAAGGCCCGGTCACATTTCTGACACTGGAAAGGCCGGTGGCCTGTGTGCTTCCTGTAGTGGCGGGTCAGTTCATCAGAACGTGCAAATTTCCAGCCGCAGCCCTCCCAGTCGCAGTGGTACGGCTTCTCGCCTTCAGAGGAAACAAAACACATGAACCGTTAAATGTCTGCCTCCAGGTTGAAAGGGACAGAAAAGAGGTCTATCCTGTCCTGCAGCCCATATAGAAAGGCTAGTGTAATCTGTCTATGGTTTGTGTTTGAGCAGCGATCAGTATCAACCTGTTTGACTGCACCTGTTAAACAACACCTCACCCCCACCTCCCCCACCTCCCCCACCTGTGACAGACTCTAGTACAATGTGCTGCTACATCATAAACACCGGTCTCTCATATTATTAGAGCTGCCATCAAAAGCCCGTTACTGAATTAACCGGTCACCACAGCAGAACCAGAGGACTCGTGTGGACAGTTCTGTACCTGTGTGTGTGCGGTGATGTGCTTTCAGATGAGAGCTTTTTGTGTAAGTCTTCCCACAGCCAATATAGTCACAGGTGTGTGTGGCGACTCTCTTCCTCGGCCAGGAGCGCCGACCACGCTTGGGCTTAGGTTCCTCTGGTAGACAGTCGCCTCCAGAAACCATGTGAGGATCTGGAGAAATAACAAATATGATCAAGAACATAAAAAAGTACAAGTTACAGTAAAGATATTAAAATTATTATCATATAAAGTCATTAGGTCTCTATTCCTCATTTAAACATAAAAACAAAGTAGGCGTGTTTTGAATCTTAAATGAGACACATGTTATTTTATTTTATACTTAAGTTCATCTCTTTTTAGGCCTGTTTAGAAAGAATGGTCAGAGAGTTATTATTACTGTCACTATTACTGATTTGTCAACACTGTGTTAACAACATGTGTCTTGAGTTAAAAAGGTTTGAGTTAAAGGTTTATTAAAACATCCTGACATGATATGTTTTAAATTCCATAGAGGAGGGGTAGGTCACGTACCCTGGTAGGCCAGCGCAGAAGTCTGGGAGTACGACGGAAATCCTTGCGTTGGGCTCTGGTGGTGGTACCCCTGAGGCGCCAGGGGCATCTGTGAGTGTGGGTGACCGAGCACCTGGTGTTCCCTGCTCAGAGGATGGTCCGGAGACAGCGAGGAGGAGGAGGACAACCTGCCACCTGCCACTGCTCTCGCTCCACCAGAGAAGCCGTGGAGGTCCAAGTGTCCGGGGCGCTGCTGCTGGCTGCTCCTGCCTTGAGAGTTCACCCCTGACAGGTGCAGGTCCATGGGCTGTGACATGGTGCAGTTGTTTGGGTTCTCCTGCTTTATCCTCTGGCACGAAAAGTTAGACGGAGAAGTGCGCAAAGGGTCCGTGACTGAGTTAACACAAGCTTTGCTAACACTGATCCCTTGACTATACTCCCCTGTGTCTATTGTAGTTTTCACCACAAACTTGCCATGGAGGCTGGTGGGGTGAAGATACGCCGGGTCCAGATCCGGCCTCATGAGCTCCGCCACAAACCCCCCGGAGGGAGAGACATCGTTGATGTCCGGAATGGTGTAGAGCAGTTCTGTTGTCGTGGCCTGAGGAGAGGGCAGTGGGTACGGAGAGGAGAAAGGTCTGGGGGAAGGAGACAGGGCATGGGCTGAACTGCAGGCCAGGGCGTCCTCCTGCTGCTGCAGCTGCTGCTGCTGCTGCTGTAAGAGTGAGTTAGACAGGATGAAGTCGTAGTCCAAGTCCAGGTCTGGCTCTGGGTCCTTCTTGGACATGCTGCTGGGACTGCAGGCAGTGGGGAGGTCTGGGTCGGAGCAGGTGGTTCCAGTTGGCACACAGGATATCTTAAGTTGGGACAACTCCTCCTTCCATCTCTAGAGAAAAGGGTCAAAGACACACACTTTAGCTCAGTCGTACCTTTGTGTTTTAATGTAGTGAGTGTCAGGCCCAAAATAAATATTTGCTAATGCACAAAAAGAACGACTGACTGTGAAAATGTGCTCTGTTCTTTTCAGTCAGTTTAAGGCTGAGTTCACACTGGTTTAGTTCTGGTTTAGGATTAGCTCAGAATTTAAATGTGAAATTTTGATGTGGTCCATGTACAAGTGTGAATGCAAAAAGTTAAGGTTTTGTAATTGCTCTACACGGAGGAAATCTGTCTTGTTTTGAGGTTTGGTCAGTGGATAATTTGAACTTGAGCTTTTAGAACTTATGACTTTGTTAGAAACTTAAGGAGTCCCACTGTATTTAAAGTAATCTAATACAACAGAGCACCAAGACAAAAACTAAATCCAAACTCTCCAACTTCTAAAGAGCATGTGCATTTCACAGGCCGCAGTCACAGTGGGGTCACGGTGCGTGTCGTGGGGTCACAGTGCGTGTCGTGGGGTCACAGTGTGTGTCGTGGGGTCACAGTGCGTGTCGTGGGGTCACAGTGCGTGTCGTGGGGTCACAGTGCGTGTCGTGGGGTCACAGTGGCAGTAGTTGTCCCATGTGCTGCTGGGTAAAGTGGTGCAAACTCCTGGCAGCCACTTTAGGCTCTGTGCGTAATGCCCACGTTAGCGCTGGGGCAACAAAGTTAAAATGAACAATGACAAGTTAAACTTTTCTAACCTTTTATCTAAGAGTTTAGAGTGAAAATGAAATACTCACTAAATTGGCACTTTCCAAGAATTCTGTCTTGATTGTTGGGCAGCTGGCAAACGTGGAAATTGACGGCAGTAACGTGCCGCCTAACGCCATCTCGACGTCATTTGGAGGCTGCCTGGAATAAAAACAGTGTTATATCCCTCCGAGGAAATCCAGCTCGGTCCACAAGAAAAGCCCAAAGTTGTGCTGGATCCGCACCTCATCAATGAAGAGTTTCCCTGGGTCTGGGACTGGAAAAGGCTGAAAAATGAATGGCTCGCAGTTCCAAGTTTTCCCAGTGTCTTTTGTCTAAACTCTGTCCCCGGACATGCTGGTGCTGGGTGGGCTGTGAGGTGTGTGCGGGGAAGACAGAGCGGCGTCGCACGGGGGAATCCCTCGCGCTTGTTGCCACGCAGAGACCGGCAGCGTCAAATGCGCGTACGCCGGGATTCTATCCTTTAAATGCTCAAAGCGCCTGAAACGGGAACGCCCCGCGTTTCCCTGGAAACAGTCTCAGGAGAAAAACACATCAGAGCAAGAAGAGGGAGTGTGTGCGCGAGAGGGCGCGCGAGAGGGCGCACGTGGAGGAGAGTGCGCACCGAGAGCGCGCGCAACGTTTGTTTGTAGCGACTGGTAACAACAGAAGGACTACCTGTTATTTATCTGTTATTTAACCTGTTATTTACCTGTTATTTAACCTGTTATTTACCTTTTATTTATCTGTTATTCACCTGTTATTTACCCTTTATTTACCTGTTATTTAACTGTTATTTACCTTTTATTTACCTGTTATTTATCTGTTATTTACCTTTTATTTACCTGTTATTTACCTTTTATTTACCTGTTATTCACCTGTTATTCATGAAAAACCTCTATTCCACAAGTTTGACTGTTCTGTGCCATAATAATCTGCTCAGAAATACTAAATACTAAATACTACTACTACTAGGCTAATACTAATACTAATAACAATAGCAATAATAATAATAATAATAATTTAATTTAATAATAACAATAATAATAATAATAATAATAATGTTAAAATGAGAATCTGCAGCTGGTTTAGTTCCAAAATAATCACACAGGTTTATTGAAAAAAAACACAAAAAAACAAGAAATGTTTTTTGCAAACTGAACCCTTAAAGTTAGTAAAGTTTAGGTTGTCAGACGTACATAGAGGCCTAGAAGTGTCTGTTAAACTTCTCACACTGAAGGGCAGAAAATACTCAACCTTGTGATTATCCCCAGACCTGATCCAGGAGTATTCCAGGTCAAACTGGGAAGTAAAACACCGACCTGCACCAGGAGTTACACACAAGGACTTACTCAAAAAAGGAGACAAATGTGGAAAAAAAAAAACTGACACCAAATTGAGCAAAGACTAGAATTAAAGAGGACTCTGCAATCCACCAGCACAAACGAACACTTGAGAAACACTTACCTGGAAATACGACTAGACAGATTTAAGCCCCTTCACTTCACACTTACCTTACCGGTTCATTTGCATTGACCTCACCTCACCTTTCCCCGGGCTTTTACTGGAAGCCCTGCAAATAATGTCATTGTGTTTTGCCATGTTATAGCGCTCACCGTGTTTTGGGGAGGGGGGGTTTAGTCCGTCACCTCAGAAATTCAGACACATGATCCACTGACTCTTTGGCGTTTGTACTTTTCTGCACCTGTGGACTGTATAAAGTCTGTTAAGAGTCGCTCAGATGGTTTAACGCTGCGCTGATGGTGTCCCAGTTGGAGTTGTACTTGTACTGTTTGCTCACAGCTAACAGGACCATAATAATTAGGCTCATTGACTCAAGAGTGATAAGCAAACAGTGTCGCCGCTGATCCTGCTGCATCAGGATCTTGTCAGTTCAGTCAGCAAACATTCACATTCACACGGCAGCTTGTTAAAGAAGTTACTGTTGGTCGTTATGGTCTATTGTTCAGTGAAACAAACCAAAAAAAAGGCCTGAAGACTTACTTAGTTCATGCTGGATGTGTGTAAATGCAGTTGAAATGTGTTTGTTTGTGTTGATCGTGAGCTTCGCCTGTGCTCAATGTGTGTATTGTTCATCTTTAACAATTGCAAGGTGAGCAGTTGGGTTTTAAACATGCACTGTGGAGTTTACATGTATTGGTTTTGAAGTCCGGCTTCCTGACAGCAGCTCGGACTACAATGCAGCCTATGTTACTATATCCATAGTCTTTATGGTGGAAATAATAGTTTTGAAAATGATCCCGGAAACAAAAGATTGACTTTTCACAATTGAGATACAGTGACAGAGGAAATGTGAAAGGACAGAATGTGACACCAGGGTTCATTTTTTACTTTTTGCACTAAATAAAGCCAAAATATAGTGTTAAAATTGGGGTTGAATGCTTATTTTAAATGTAATATTCCCCTGTGCTGCTTCTAATCTGAAAGTTCTACTGCCGTTTGCGTGAACATGTTGTGTATTTCCCGCCTCCCGCTGTTGTTCATCACCCAATCCAATGTTTAAAGTTGTGTCAAGAAGTCACAAATTGTAACTGATATATTTACAAAACTGCAGTTATGTCATGATGTCAGTTTCCCTGTCCTCCCGTGCTCTCTCCCCCTCCCCTACCTGTGTGTCTGGAGCTGGGTGGAGTGCCTGACTCCTCCCGTGCACACCTGGGGTGCATCAGCCTAATCACCACCACCTGCTGCTGAGTACAAGAAGGCTTGGCAGTCTACACTCGGTGCCAGACCGTCCGCGTGTAAAACGTGAATGTTTCTTGCTAAGCTTTGTTATATGGTACTTTCCGGCAAATGCTCATTTGGATTTATGCACCCTCCAGATTCCTGCCTCTACTCGCCCAGCTCCTGCCGCCACGTTCCAGTCCCGGTATCGCTTCCAGCTCGTCTTGTCTCCTGCTCGTCTCGTCTCCTGCTCGTCTCGTCTCCTGCTCGTCTCGTCTCCTGCTCGTCTCGTCTCCTGTCCGGTCCTGGTCTCTGGTTTGTCACCCGCTCCCCGCTCTGGTCTTCGTCTGATCCGCCTGCCCTGGTACCGCACCTGCTTCTATCCCCGTCCTGGTCCTGTCCTGCCCGCCTCTACCTGCACCGCACCCGCCTGACCCGTCTCCCGCTCCCCGGTTCCTGTACCTGCTCTTGTGACCTGTCTAAAGACTGCATTTTCACCGCTGTAAATAAACACTGTTAAAACTGCTCTGGTCTGCATCCTTTGGTCCTATCCGCACCGTTACGACAGAACGGTCTGGCCAATATGGACCAAGCAGGCTCAGATCCGGACCAGACGCGCCGCCTCACGCACTCTCACCCCGAGGCGGTGCTGGGTCAGCACGAACAATCCATTCGAACTCTATTGGAGCTAAATCAGACATTGTCCCAGCAGGTGGCACAGCTTAACCACCAGGTGGCCGCGCTCCTCGTCACCCCGCCTGCTGCAGCTGGAGCGCCACCATGCCTCCCGGAGCCGAGAGGCACGGATCCGGAGCCGTATGCTGGACAACCTCACCTCTGTCGCGGATTCCTGTTCCAGTGCGAGTTCATGTTCCAGCAATGCCCTTCTCGTTTCAGCTCGGGGGCCACCAAGATCCGATATATATGTGGATTACTCCGGGGCAGAGCTCTCCAGTGGGCAGAGGCGCGCCTAATGAAGACGTCTGTGGATAGCCTGGATTTTAATGAATTTGTGTCCACGTTTAAGCTGGTGTTTGACCACCCGCACTACCAGGACAATGCTGCCTCCCGGTTATTGACTCTCAGCCAGGGCTCCAGGACGGTAGCGGATTATTCCATTGAATTCTGGACACATGCGGCGGAGCTGGACTGGACGGACAGCGCGCTGCGGGCTGTGTTTGTGCGGGGCCTGAACGAGACTTTGAAAGATGAATTGGTTTCCCGGGACGAACCCCCCGACCTGCGGACCCTCATCTCCCTCACTCACCGTATAGACAACCGCCTACGGGCTCGTCGCCGAGAGAGACGCCGGTCACCGGTCCCGCCGGAGCCACGCGCTGCCCCGCCCCCGCCGGATGAGCCCATGCAACTCGACAGGACCCTTGTGTCGGCCGAGGAGCGTCAACGGAGGCGTCGTCTGGCCGGGGCTTGCCTCTACTGCGGTGAGCGCGGACATTATGTGGTCACTTGCCCAGTTCGGCCAAAAGGGGGGGCCCACCAGTAGCACTGGGAGTACTGGTGGGCGAGCAACACATCCTGGACTCTTCTAATAGACTGCGGCTCAGCGCCACCCTGTGCGTTCGCACAGAGACCTTATGCGTTTCCGCCCTTATCGACTCCGGGGCTGAGAGGGACTTTATTGATGCCCAAGTCGCGGAGCAGCTCGGGGTCTACCTGGAGCCCCTCGAACGCCCCTTAAATGCCCAGGGGCTCAATGGACGTTTTCTGGGGCACATCACTCACATCACAGAACCTGTCACCGTGATTCTGTCCGGCAACCACCAAGAGAACCGTCAGTTTCATGTCCTGTCCTCCTCCGCTTCTCCTCTGGTCCTTGGTTACCCCTGGCTACGCGCCCACAACCCTGTTTTCGATTGGGCCAGGGGCGGAGTTTCGGGCTGGAGTCCCGATTGCCACGCCAAGTGCCTTCGGTCCGCCCTCCCTCCGGCCGGGAGGTCCGTTCCTGTCGCTGATCCGTCCCCAGACACCCCCAATCTGTCCTCGGTGCCTGCTGAATATCACGACCTGGGGGAGGTTTTTAGCAAGAGCAAGGCCCTCTCTTTACCGCCCCACCGCCCATATGACTGCGCCATTGACCTCCTGCCGGGTGCCCCACTACCATCTAGCAGGCTATATAACCTGTCTAAACCTGAACGCGAGTCAATGGAGGACTATATCCGTGGGTCCCTGGCTGCCGGAATCATCCGCCCGTCCACTTCACCCGTGGGAGCGGGGTTCTTCTTTGTGGCTAAGAAGGACAAATCCCTGCGGCCTTGCATTGATTACCGGGGTCTGAACAATATAACTGTAAAGAATAAATACCCGCTTCCCTTACTGGACTCGGCATTTACGCCCCTCCACGGTGCGACCATCTTCTCCAAGTTGGATTTGCGGAATGCGTACCACCTGGTGCGCATCAGGGAGGGAGACGAATGGAAGACGGCCTTCAAGACACCCCTGGGACATTTCGAATACTTGGTTATGCCCTTCGGTCTCACCAACGCCCCTGCCGTATTCCAAGCCCTCATCAACGATGTGCTCCGTGATTTCCTTAACCGATTCGTCTTTGTTTACTTGGATGACATCTTGATTTTCTCGCGGTCCCCCCAGGAGCATCATCAGCACGTTCGCCAGGTTCTCCAGCGCCTCCTCGAGAATAAACTGTTCGTGAAAGCTGAGAAATGCGAGTTTCACGCAGAGGAGGTCAGCTTTTTGGGCTTCATTGTGGGGCGGGGCCAAGTAAGAGCTGACCCTGAAAAGATCCAGGCTGTCACTGAGTGGCCCGTTCCTACCAGCCGGAGACAGCTCCAGAGATTTATCGGCTTTGCCAATTTTTATAGACGTTTCATCCGGGATTTTAGTAGGGTTATCTCGCCCTTAACTAAACTCACCTCTCCTGCTTTGCAGTTTGCCTGGTCTCCTGAGGCGCAGACAGCCTTCGAGAAGCTTAAGAGACTATTTACCTCCGCTCCCATCCTGCACCAGCCCGACCCTTCACGGCAATTCATCGTGGAGGTCGACGCCTCCGACTCGGGAGTGGGGGCCGTGCTTTCGCAGAGGTTCGACCCCCACAACCGCCTCTGTCCCTGCGCCTTCTTTTCCCGGCGATTGTCCTCGGCCGAGGTCAATTATGACGTGGGGGATCGGGAGCTCCTTGCCGTAAAGCTGGCCTTGGAGGAGTGGCGCCACTGGCTCGAAGGGGCGGAGCAACCATTCATCGTCTGGACCGACCATAAAAACTTGGAGTACATCCAGTCCGCCAGGCGCCTCAATCCCCGTCAAGCTCGTTGGTCCCTCTTCTTCAGCCGCTTCAACTTTCTCCTCACCTACCGCCCCGGATCTCGGAACGTCAAACCCGATGCCCTCTCCCGCCAGTTCGCCCTGGAGGATAGCCCGGTCACCGCAGAAACAATTATTCCCTCCTCGTGTGTGGTGGCCGCGGTCCATTGGGATATCGAGGACACCGTCCGAGAGGCCCAGACCAACGACCCCGACCCAGGTAACGGCCCTCCAGATAAACTGTTTGTTCCCGATTCTGTCCGGTCTCAGGTGCTCCAGTGGGTCCATGCCTCCCGTTTCGCCTGCCATCCTGGTGCCGGTCGCTCTCTCTCCCTCCTCAGGAGACGCTTCTGGTGGCCCACGATGGACACAGACACCCGGGCTTATGTCGCCGCCTGCCAGGTATGTGCTCGGGCCAAGGCCTCCCACTCACCCCCTTCTGGTCTCTTGCATCCTCTCCCAGTTCCTCGTCGCCCTTGGTCCCACATCGCCTTGGACTTCGTGACGGGCCTTCCCCCTTCCCAGGGGAACACGGTGGTTCTCACCATTGTGGACCGCTTCTCCAAGGCCGCCCATTTCGTTGCCCTGCCTAAGCTCCCCACAGCCAAAGAAACTGCCGACCAGCTGACCAGTCATGTCTTCCGACTCCACGGCATCCCGGTGGACATCGTGTCCGACAGAGGGACCCAATTCACCTCTCAGGTATGGCGGTCTTTCTGCGACGGTTTGGGGGCCACGGTTAGCCTCACGTCCGGGTTCCATCCACAATCTAATGGGCAGACGGAGCGGGCCAACCAAGACCTGGAGTCGGCCCTACGGTGCACAGCCTCCGCCAACCCCGCGACCTGGAGTACTCACCTGCCCTGGGTAGAGTACGCTCACAACTCCCTCGTGAGTTCCGCCACTGGTATGTCCCCCTTCGAGGCATCGCTGGGATATCAACCCCCTCTCTTTCCCACGGAGGAGAGGGACCTCGCCGTCCCGTCTGTTCAGCGCCATCTCCAGCGCTGTCGCCGGATCTGGAAGAAGGCCAGGGCGGCCCTTCTTCGGGCTGGAGCGCGCACTAAGGCGACGGCCGATCGCCACCGTGTCCCGGCGCCCGTATACCAACCTGGCCAGATGGTTTGGCTCTCCGCCAAGACGGTCCCGCTGAAGACGGACTCCCGTAAGTTGTCCCCCCGATTCCTGGGACCGTTTAAGATCATGAGGATCATAAATCCATCGGCGGTGCGCCTCCAGTTACCCCCGTCTCTCCGGATTCATCCGACCTTTCACGTCTCCCAGGTTAAACCAGTCCGGACCAGCGACCTGTGCCCTCCGGCCGATCCCCCACCGCCCGCCCGAGTCATTGACGGCCACCCGGCGTTCACCGTCCGCCGCCTGATTGACGTTCGTCGCCGTGGTAGGGGCCTCCAGTACCTCGTCGATTGGGAGGGTTACGGTCCGGAGGAGCGATCCTGGGTGCCCAGGGCACGCATTCTGGACCCCGACATGGTGAGAGACTTCCACCGCGCTCATCCTGACAAGCCTGGGGGTCCACCAGGAGGTGGACCTTAGGGGGGGGGTACTGTCATGATGTCAGTTTCCCTGTCCTCCCGTGCTCTCTCCCCCTCCCCTACCTGTGTGTCTGGAGCTGGGTGGAGTGCCTGACTCCTCCCGTGCACACCTGGGGTGCATCAGCCTAATCACCACCACCTGCTGCTGAGTACAAGAAGGCTTGGCAGTCTACACTCGGTGCCAGACCGTCCGCGTGTAAAACGTGAATGTTTCTTGCTAAGCTTTGTTATATGGTACTTTCCGGCAAATGCTCATTTGGATTTATGCACCCTCCAGATTCCTGCCTCTACTCGCCCAGCTCCTGCCGCCACGTTCCAGTCCCGGTATCGCTTCCAGCTCGTCTTGTCTCCTGCTCGTCTCGTCTCCTGCTCGTCTCGTCTCCTGCTCGTCTCGTCTCCTGCTCGTCTCGTCTCCTGTCCGGTCCTGGTCTCTGGTTTGTCACCCGCTCCCCGCTCTGGTCTTCGTCTGATCCGCCTGCCCTGGTACCGCACCTGCTTCTATCCCCGTCCTGGTCCTGTCCTGCCCGCCTCTACCTGCACCGCACCCGCCTGACCCGTCTCCCGCTCCCCGGTTCCTGTACCTGCTCTTGTGACCTGTCTAAAGACTGCATTTTCACCGCTGTAAATAAACACTGTTAAAACTGCTCTGGTCTGCATCCTTTGGTCCTATCCGCACCGTTACGACAAGTTAATATGCAAATAGTCTTTAAAAAGAGTACAAACAAACGTGGAGACAATACCCTCATAAAGTGGCTCTTGACCTTATCCCTGGATGACACGATGGAGGTGGAAAAAGAGCGGCTCAGTGTCAGTTTCTTTTAGTAAAGGTGGACCTCTTTATGCCATTCATTTGTTGTAGATGGTTTTCATATTAAGGTTTAAGATTACAATACGTCCAGCTTCATCTCAGAGCAAAGATGTCTCTGCTCTTCCAGATTGTGTTGGATGAGACGTCAGGAGACTCAGAGATGTTTCATGTGTGAACTGTGTATATCATGCATATATTTTGTTATATTTCCTTTATAAACTTCACTTTTCTGTGTCACAGTGTTACAGGGATTGTTTTGCTGGTTTAACTGAATCTACTTGTGTTTCATTTACTTAACTGAAATCCAAAAGTTAGACACATTGAAATTACAAATGTTCCAGGGCTCTACACTGCCACACAGCTTGTATTTGTGGTAGCAGAATGAAAAGATTCTATTTTTTTCTTGAGGCTGGTACAGCCACAGTCACAGCTGAAGTTGTCGGCATAGACATGTCTGGCAGATGTGTTTGTTTCTGGAACATTCTGAGCAGCAAAGCCTCAGTTTTAGTATTGCTCCGTCTCTTTTTGATTAACATTATTGTGGCTGTGGTTTTTTGGTTGATTCTCATGTCAAAGTGTCCAAAGTACACATGCTTTAAACAGGAAGGTAACAGGGAAAGGACACTGAACAGAGACAGCGCTGGAGAGGGAGCTCCTGCCGGGCGACAGGCTGTCCAGCTTCTGCCTGCCCTGGGATTCCTCCACCGCCTTAAATATGCCAGTTATTTTTAACCAGCAACGTAACACAGCCCAGCGCCAGCCCCCTCTACAATGTTTCCTTTCTGTCAGAGGGGAAATGGACTGGGGCCACACTTCCTGGTCACATGATGCAGCCCAGGCATTCGAATGTGCTCCGTAGAATAAGGGAAGTGGGGAAGAGTGATGAGGGGAGGGACTCGGCCCACACAGTCCACAGTTCCTCAGGCCTGGCGTCAGACGAGCTCCCTGCTTCATGGCACAGACGTCACGTACAGAGAGCCAGCTCTGGTGAACAGCAGAGGAAAGGAGAGGCAGAGGAGGAGGAGAGGCACTGGAGGAGGCCCCTGTGACATCACGCTGGCCCCGCCAGGATTAGAAGCCTCTAAAAGAGAAGCTTGGAACTGAAGTGAGCTGCTCTGAAAGACTAACAGGGGGAATCAGGGACTTCCCATGAACTCACCTTGTTGTCATAAAGGGAATTTGGATCACCTCTTGTCTCTGCTCTACCTCAGTACACCCTGAAATAAGAATGAACTCAAAAATATGGACTAAAGAAGTTAAAGTTCATCATCACTTCACATTATGAAACTATATAAAAAGCTTTATGAGATGTGGCTCAAAACTAATCTATATCTGCTCTCTGATTACTTAGCATGTGTTTTATCTAATGGACCTCAAATTTTGTGTTGTTCTTGAAAGAATGTGCAATGAAGCCTGGCTGCAGGCCAGCTCTCATTTTCGCATGAGAAACTGATCCTTTGGTCCATTATTGCAACTGACTTTTTATATTACACCAGCGCCAGAAGAGGCCTGTTGACTAAAGTGATTTCACACCCTTATGATGAAACTAAGTGCAAATACTGACATTCGTCAACATGTGTTACCAGCCAATTGTACACTTTTATTTAGTTATACTGCGTATATTTAGACTGTGATGCATACATGCTATGGTTTTATGTTATGCAATATATCTTAGTAACAGTTGTAAACAACACATTTTGAATCTCAGACAGACGGAAGGTTTCAGTGTTGCAAAATAAGACACTTATAGGACTTACTTAAGACACCGGCTCATTTATTTACAGCTGAAACAGTGAAGCTATAACAAGTAAAATGTGTCACATGTACCGGTTCAATAAAGTTGACGTTTTCATCTTGAACTCTACACTCTGCTCTCTGCTCTCTATTCTTAATGTTTATTCCAGAGAATCAGACAAGGCAGTAAAAGTGTATGGAAGTCCACATCTTTACAATGTTAGAGGGGTTCCTATAGAAACATAAGAGTAGTAAAAATGTTGGCCTTTCTTTTCAGCAATTACTGCAATCACAGGATTCATGGAGCCTTTACATTGGGCTGGCAGAGAGTCAGAGGCAGCTAATAGGTTGTCTTTCCTCCATTATGTTTAAAGTACGCCTGTCACATTTTCACAGCACTTGATTCGATCTTTATGTTCGCGCGGCGCACTGGAGTTTTAGCTGTAACATGATCGAGGAGCACGAGTCACATAGTGGAATGTTAACCAGCGCATTATGAATTGTTACCTGCGTGTCATTTGCAGAGAGAGCTGCTTTAATAGTTCAACAGTCTTACGCTGATGGTATCCAGACATGAGGGAATGATTGGCTATAGTCTATGACATTTTAATGTAAAGTGAGATTTGTGTGGTAATTGTTTTCAGATTTCACGAGCTAAGTCGAAGTGATGAAAAGTGCAGGAGGCTGGGAAGGTTTACAGTGTTTTTTGGCCTTTTTTTTTGTAACTTTGTGCGAACCGTTGGGCGACAGGAGCTCAGTTAGCAGAGCGTTCGCCCACTGACCCAAAGGTTGGTGGTTCGAATCCCGCTCTTGTCATAAACATCATTGGTTGAGTGGTCAGACGCACTGATCCACAGGTTGGCGGTGCGATTCTAGCTCTCGTTGCTGTCGTTGTGTCCTCGGGCGAGACACTTAACCCACCTCGCTCCCAGTAAATGTGTGTGCGAATGTGTCATGGTGAGTAGTTTCTTCATGTAAAACGCTTTGAATACCTTGAAGGTGGAAAAGCGCTGTATTAAAATGTGATTATTTACAATTTACTATGAGAAAAATATGTAAAAAAAACTAAGATATAATAAAATATGCAGTTATAATGATGCCGTAAACGTTGGTGTCAGCAAGTTGACAGTGAAAAACTTTAGTTAATGTATTTTTTGTTGTTGTGTTACGTGACATTATTGGATGCACAGACACTGCCTGGCCAAAAAAAAAACCCAAAAAAGTCACCACCTGGATTTAACTAAGCAAATAGTTTGGAGTTGCTGCAGTTGGTCTGGTCTAGGTTCAGCATATTCCAAGACGACAATGCCAGGATTCATCGGGCTCAACTTGTGACAGAGTGGATCATTTTCACACATGGATTGTCCACCACAGAGTCCAGACCTTAACCCCATTGAGAATCTTTGGGATGTGCTGGAGAAGCTTTGAGCAGCGTCAGACTCCACCAGCATCAATGCAACATCTTAGTGAAAAATTAATGGAACACTGGATGGAAATAAACCTTGTGACGTTGCAGAAGCGAAATCGAAACAATGCCACAGTGAATGCGTGCCGTGTGTGACTTTGTTTTTGGTGCTGACCTTTTATTTTGGGGCCAGGGAGTGTAATTAGTCCATTAGCGCAGGAGAATCTAAGACGGCAAATTCATTAAAATAAAAAGAATGTGTTTCCAAATCAAAAATACAGTTAACTTCTGTTCAAAATGACGTGTGCGCTCATTCTCCAGTGCTCAAAAGGTGGAGCAAAGCCACTGGTCTAATCTAAACGGAAAAGAACGGAAGAAGCGGTTTGGATGAGCAGCGTAACGTCTTTACTCTTGCAACATTTTGTCCAGTTAACAGATTTTCTTTTATTATGGATCATACCTGGACGACTGAGGGATTACACAGACATCTACACTTAACCAAGCAGCCCCTGGAGGATCTACGTCGCAATTGGAATCAAAAAACCCAATCGTATCTTGATGTTTCACTTCTCAATCCAAGTCTGACTCTGTGTGCGATTCCTGCCGCTCCTGCTGCTCTTGGTAGATGCAAACCTCCTTGTGGGATGATCCATGGATTAGAATGGAAGGGGGAGGAGGGGAAGGGGTGTTGGGGGAAACTCCCTGTCTGAAAAACACAATCTCTAATAAATTTACTGCGCAATAAGAAAAGAGCAACATAAATGTCCGTGGAAACCTAAATCTCCCTGCGGTATGAAACTTAATAACAAAGCATAAATCCGGAAGGTAGAGAGAGCAATCCTTTTTGAAGAATTGGAGCTTAAGTGATGCTGTTAAAACACGGAGAACTGACATGGAAAAGTAGAGTAATTCATGGATATAAAACACTCTTTCTATCCTCGCTAATAGGCAAACAACATTTACAGTCTCACTTAGAGCGTGCACAGAAAATCAAATCCAAAATGGCATATTGTGGTAAACCTAATCAAAGTACAAATCATTTCAGACTGATGGGCCCTGTTGGAATGCTGTGCAAAAAACAATATGTGACAGGCCTAATTTAAGTGATGGCTTCTCCAGTCTGACGTTTTATTGACATCATACTGCCTCTAATTGAGAAGGGGGTTTTATAATGTAAAACATATGTGCCACCAGCTCATGAACCAACGGCCCCCTCCTCTCGCCGACTCTCTGTCTCTGTGTGTACAATGCTCTGTTGGCTCCGCACACACTCAGCTATAAAATCGAATAACTTTGTACAATTTGGTCAAATGTAAATCTTACTTGTTAGATTTGGTGCCATTTGTCGTAAAGATACAGGAAGCTGGCGGAAAAAGCCGACGAGGGAAAGACTTTGGATGTTTTGTTTTATGAATGGTTGGTTTAAAACTTCTTACGGCAGAAAAGATGGAGATGGTTTAATGAAGCATCCAACGCAGCTGATAAACTATATAACTTGCCCGTTAAACTCTGGCGTTTAATTAGTCTGGTATAAGTGCTAAAACAAGTCAAATTATGAGTCCCTTGCTGTAAAAAAAACTTTACGCTGTTACATTTCGAATGGCTCCAGTGTCTTTTATGACTGTTTCAATTTAATAACTACAAAACAAGACAGACACAAGATATGAACAGCTTCAGAAATGGGGACTTTTGCTTTTTACCTTCGCTGCGTCGTACAAAAGTGTCGCGTGAAAGTGAATAAAAGGAACCTGCAGATCTCGTTGGACTCACAACACGTTCTCGGATCTTACTTTTGTTTAAAATGGACAAGAAGCAAAGCATAGCGTTTGCGGAGCTGAAGGGAAAGTACATTTGTCTAAAAATTTACGTTGGTGCCTGGAGGAAGTTTGTAGCGTTGTCGTAATACTAATATTTCAAAATACCTTTACCAAAATGTGATACGTCTTACACAATAGAATTTAAAGGAAAGATACTAGTTTTGGTACAAGCTGTTAACAAATACACTGCCTGGTCAAAAAAAAAAAAGTCACCACCTGGATTTAACTAAGCAAATAGGTACTGGACGAGCCTCCTGTTGGATAATTACTTGTGAGTGATTATTTAACCCCAACTGGAGTTACTTTTCATTTCTTAAACAAATCATCTCGAAAGACACATCCCGCGGTCGTGGAAAAGATGTTCATCTGTTCGAGAAGGGTCGAATCATTGGCGTCAAGCGGAGAAAACATCTAAAGGAGACTGCGGAAACTACTAAAATTGGGTTAAGAACTGTCCAATGCATTATTAAAAACTGGAAGGACAGTGGGGACCCATCGACTTTGTGGAAAAAATCCTGAATGATCGTGAGCGGCGACACTTAAACGTTTGGTGAAATCAACAGTAGAACTCAGGGCGATGTTTAATAGTGAAAGTAAGAGCATTTTTTAAAGGCGGTCCAACCAAATATTAGAGTGTGTGACCTTTTTTTTGGCCAGGCAGTTTGTATGTTGTGACATTTTCAAGTAAAGTATTTTGGAGTTGCATGAGCACGTACAAACCCACACTGTATGTTCAGATCTGTACATGACACACACACACACACACACACACACAGTAACATTACATTATAAGTGTCAATTAACCGAAGACATGGCAGCTGAGGAAAAGGTCGAGTCGCTTTTATGTAGTTTCACAAAAATACAAGTGAATACGTTGCATATGCAGACTCACGCTCCAGACGTAACCTGTGCTTTAGGAAAAATACCACTTGTTTGTCTTGGATGCGTCAGCACCACTGTGACCACATTTTCAGGTACATTTGCTCTTTAAAACACCCACACACAAACAAAGCTTTCACTCATACACGTGTGAATCAAGGCGCGCTCGGACGGTCGGAGATGGCGTAGTTCCTCTGCCATAGGGTAAAGTGATCCCTCCCTATACGATGATATTTGTAAATGTCTCCAGAGGAACTTTCTATTGTGTCTAGAACATTGCGGTTTTCTGTGTCACTTTCTCACATCTGGGACAAAGGTGGTGATCGCCCAAGGGAGCACATCCGTTTATTTTTAGAGTCATCTACCTGTGTCACTCAGGCAGTTACGCTAACAACACAAACGCTCCAAACATTTCTATTTTGGCTGTTCATTCTAAGCACAAATACAAGGAAAATAAGACCCTGCTTTTGGCTGCGTGCGTTTGGCTTTAGTACTTTTCTGATGACTGTATCGTTCATTTTTACACTCATAAGAGAACAGTATATATTTTTTACATAGTGTTCCTTTATTCCTCAGTGTAAACATCTGTTGTTTGGGCTGTTTAAGTTGTTAAAGTTGAACAGCGTTACATTCTGGAACACGTCAAATGCATTTTATGACTGTAACATCGACTCCAAACATGTGTATAACTCGCCAGTGTTGAGAAGCTACAACATCATCCACACTAAGACGTCCTTAACCCAACAAAGAGCTCGTGTGAATGGGTATTTTTGTCATAATCTTTGCACAGTTCAGTTGTTGTCCATCAATACAACCACTTTCTTTGTAGCTAACGACATACCGTTAGAGACATATTGTGTAATTGCCTGTCAGACCAGTTTTTTTTCCTTCAGTTCTGTATTTGAATACTGCGTAGCACCCGGGGAGAACCCTTCCCTCCCTATGACTCACTCAGATATGTGCGTAATCAGCCCATGTAATAGTATTCCATTACTTTTACGATCATCACAGTTGTATTGTCGCCTTGGGTTGTTGTCAGTGACTACAAAGCCAGATTTAGACCATAACACTTTAATGTTTTGGTGATTCTTTTAGTGGATAGCTTTGACATCGATGTTATTGTTTGCAGAAAAAAAAAAAAAAAAAGCAGTTTTGGAAGAAATTAGCTGTTAACAAAGTGGAGGTGATGATTTGAAATGGCAAACACGAGGCGTTGAAGACTTGTTCACATCTATAGGTCAAATCGAGATCTGATGCTGGGGTTTTCCACCGAGCTGAGGGGTCCCTGGTGTATTACATCACACGTGTAAAGACATTAAACTATAATGAGGGTGTTACCTAAATTGTATGTCGCACTGGACACTGCCAGCTGGACTATTACACTTGGCATTAAGACGCATTATGGCTGTCACTCTATCACTCTGTGCGTGGAGCTTGTACGCAGCTTGAGTCGTGGAAGACGTTTTCATTTTATGTGTCGTCAGAAGAGTATTTAACAAGTTCATGTTGTATGCTTGTATGCACCAAAGATTTCTGGAGGTATTTTGAAACGTTTGGAGCTTAAAACCTCGGGATTTCACTTCTAAAACTTTGCTTTGGTGATGTGACTCAAAGTGCACATGAACAACCCCTGTCCCTGAGCTTAAAATGCTCTCTTGTCTTTTTATAAATCACAAACATAATGCTAAAAATCACAAATGTAACATCATTTTTGCATGCTTTATAAGTGAGACCACTAGCTCTGAAGCTCTTGTTGCTAATTTGAATATGAAAAGGCGTTTGTGAGGAGCATAATCATTTCAATGGTCCATTTGAATCCTGCACGACTAAACAGAAACTGAATGTAGGCCAGTGAATGCTTGCTTCTACACAAACTTCATCAGATAATGTCTGAACCAGTGACTCAGCCAGAGGCCCTCACAGAAACCTGTTGTGACTTTACTTTAATGTTGTGCCCCAAAAAACTAACAGCCATTTTAAAAAACACACGGCATGTCATTATTAGGATCTAAAAGCACAGTGTTCCGGTACATGGGCCGTGCTCATTAAAAAGACATTTCCTGTTTAGAGTTAGATGCTTTGATTGCTATACAAAAAGACGCTGTATTAGACTTGGACAGAGCGGCCGCCGATAAAATGTAAACCCACTTGACTGAAAGTGCTTTTCCACAGACAAAACAAGCTGCGTAAACTGGATATATAAAAGGGAATGGTTTCTTACACATTCATTTGTCAAAAGGTGCTGTAAAACATTAATAAAACCAATAGCTGGATCTTCTTGCTTGATCTAATAATGCAGTTGTGTCTTTGGGCAAGGTACTTGGCCCATACTGGGGTCAGCCACCTCAGAATGACTCTAGAGATTTCAGGCCAGTTGCAACAGGAAACATGTACCTCACATCGACCTGTCAAGAAAAGTCCGATTGAACCTATCTGTTCTGTCACTAATGATTGCATCAGTAATTCACCATGTTGACCACTACAGGACAAAGAGGAACCAAACACGAGACACTGTATTTCTGTCTGTGGCGTCAGCTCTGTGTGCTGTTCATTGAAGAGGCTGGATGTAAATATATGGACATTATATATGGACATTGTCAACATATGAAGATCCTGCAGTTTATCAGTGAGGTTTTGATCTCAAGTCTCCTGCAGCTCCAATCAATGTCCATAAGGCTCGTTGTCCATCGCGTGCAAACTGGTATAGAACAATCAGTTTGCCTTTGATTTATATAATTCCATTTAATTAACATAACCACATAAAACATGCCGATCTTACAATTACCTTTCTAATTGTCTGCTTCTATTTTTAGCTCCTTCTGTGCTCAGTTATGTCATGATTAAAACAGCGTCAGTGTTTTTACTTCCACACCCCTCATGTTCACCTCCAGCCGAATGACTTAGACCTACTTTCACTACATCACAGACACATTCAGGAAGGGAGGAACAGGCTCCAACTTGAGCCCAGCCATAGAGTCAGCCACAATGTTGGTCACAGGGTGATGACCTCATAAGATTAGGTCTTCAACCTGCCGTTATGCAACACTCAGCACTCGGCCGGGCTGGGGAGGAAGCACACCCCCGACAAGAGAGACAAGCTCAGATCAGAACATGCAGGAAGGAAAGGGAGAAGGGAGGAGACCTTTGAATAACACAAGTCAATGCTGTATTTGTATTTTTTCACCATACTGGTGCTGACCCAGGCTAGTGTTCTGAATGCCACTGAGGTGTGGCCTAGTCTAATCTTGCTACTATTGAGTAGAGCAACAATAGAGGGCTCCTTTTATGGTGAAAGACTTTGATAAGTGTCAGACAAAATAAGGAAGAACTTGTGTAATGTCTTGTCACTTGTTAAGGTTTAGATTTCAGTAGTCCTGACTTCAGTCCTCACTTCAGTCCTCACTTCAGTCCTCACTTCAGTCCTCACTTCAGTCCTCACTTCACCTCAGCGCTAATTCTGTCTCTTCCTTTTCACTTTTCTTTGTTGAGCTATTTTCTGCAGGTGCCGTGTCTGCCCTGGCTCAAGGGAAGTCTGTGTCAAACTATTATAAGACGTACCATCCAAGGGGAAGCAGTCATCAGCTGAGAAAGACTTTGGTATGATGGAGGAATGCACACGCCCAAGTGCCCTACCGTGCACACGCAACCGAGCTGACATAATGGTGGATTTTTAGACGGTGATTGTGTAGTTCGTGCCTTATTCTTGGCTCTTTACTCACAGTTCTGCTCTAGGACATGGCAGCCAGGATGTGATGCCACTTCAAATTATATAAAAAAACTTTGTTGGATTGGCGGATGAGTGCTCGAACCCCTGAGCCACTGCTGTGAGATATTTTGCAAGTGGATATATAACATTCCAAGTGCAGTATTCTGTGCCCCTTCCAGCCGCAGCCAGACATCTGTGTAGGTCTGTGTTGTTAGAAGCACCAACCTGTAATTTAGTCCAAATGTCTCTGTACATACACTTCCAGTCAAAAGTTTGGACAGGCTTTTTCTTTTTCGTTTCTTCTTTATTTCCGTGATTATTTCCATTGTAGATTCTCACTGAAGGCACCGAAACTATGAATGACACATGTGGAATGTAGTAAGCAAAAGAAAAACTCGAAATAAGACAAAACTGGTTCTAGATGGATGATTTTTAAAAATAGACACCCTTTGCACTGTTGGCGTTTCTCGGCACAGCTGTGAAGTGAAAACCATTTCAGGAGAACACATTTAGAAGCTCACTGAGAGAAGGACAAGGGTTTGCAGAGATGTTGACAAAGCAAAGGGTGGAGACTTTGAGGATTTGAAGGTGATTTTTTTCTTTGCATCATATATTTAACGCCGTCTGAGTGCTACATTCAAAGAAAAAATACATTGAAAAAGAGGCGTGTCCAAACTTTAGCGTATACGTTAATGAGCGGAGCCACCCATGACTCTCCGTGGGTCAATGAGGGTTAATTTCTGAAGTCTCCATCAGGTTACAAAACATAAAACAGACCCATAAAGTCCTATAGCAGCGACGTTTAACTTTTAACCTCATCAAAACATACCTGCAGTTGTGTTTTGATTCATTCGTGCACATTTCAGATATCTGTCTTTCTCTCTTTCTCATATTTTAAACACTTTGAGGCTTGCAGCTCCTCTTTCTCTACCACTTATTTCCCGTAATAAAGCATTTTTGAGGTTAAACGGCGTAGAAAGCTGAAACTAGAGGTCGTTTTTTTTGAAGACGCTTGGACATTTCGAAACAAAACCGTGCATAAGGTTAACTGCGTCCACATCTCACCCATAACACACACACGCGCACGAACAAACACACTTTTACTCATTCATTTATCTCAGATTCCAAACATGGAGTCCAGCCAAATCCATGAAATGAGACGACAGTTTAAATAACTACAAAGTGTTATCAGTAAAGGCGTGCATTCAGTCAAGTTGAGGTTAGTCCTGTATTTCTTGCGTTAGTTTTAACCCCTTTCCTTCCCTCATTTTCGCTATATCTTATTTTAAACCTCTGCTAAAAGAACCTGCACATCTGTCATTAAATAGACTTTTTGATGAAAACCACGCTAGCGATGGTTTGTCCCATAAAACAGACAGATGGGCTCTATATCCTGCATCATAAAGTCTCACACGTTTTATCTTGATCAATAAGAAATCTAACGTCCAGGCAAGTATTTCACACACGTATCCGTTTCTACATACGTGACGCTCTCTCACACGCGCGTGGATGAAAGTTTGCACATGCACGGGTCAGGCTCGGGTCTGTGATGATCACCATAGTAACGTCCCACACATGAATACCTGTGTCGTGTCGTGAGACTGGCCTACTTTACCTGCACATGACTCATCACTGACCTGCTATCTGATAAAGAAGCATTGTCTCTCACCCACTAGTACATTACTCTCCCTTTTTTTACGTCCTGCTTCTCGTAATTCATTCATTTTCGCAAAGGTCTGTCATGCTACACTCCAAATAACTTGAATTATTACGGCAAAACTACGGACGTCTTGCCTCAAAGTTTCGTAATTGTCTTATAAGTGTTTGGTCATGAACTGCGTGGGAGTTATACGGCTGCCATAAGGAGGTAAACCAAAGTCCACAGGGTTGACCAGGGCACCTGACATGAGTGGAAAAAAATGTCTGCACTGAAATGTCCCGTGAAATGTGCGTTCGGTCACAAGGATCTCGGTTTAATTACTACTGACTGTGTAGCAATGTCCTGCAGTCTGGAGCCAATGATCAGTGTCCATGTGAAAAAGCAAAGAGCATTTCAAACCCGAGCGGGGAATATGGAAGGACGCGGTGTTTGCAGGTCGTAAAACCGTGTTTACTTGGTATGTGGTAGCAAATGTTTAGGCCAGGCCAGGTTTTCAAAAGGGATTCTCTTAGCTTTACTGGATGGTGTGTGAGCTCAAGCTAAAACGGTGTTGGTTGTGAGTTCAATCCCTGCTTCCTTCAGTTTATGCGGGTTACACACTCCACACTGGATGAATGTGACAGCCATTGCAATTTGGTAAAAGAAATAAAAAGCATGAAAGGTCATTGCCTAACATGCTCCACAGTATGACATCAAGCGTATTTATGTTCTCTGGGTTATGTTACAAGTCAGATCTGTGAGGAAGCAGGCCAAGATCTAAGTAAAATTGCTTCTTAAGGTTTTATTTTTATCAATACAACATGTGTAATTGAATAAATGTAAGATTAATACGCTTCAAGGTCCTGAACGTGACTTTTACCCCTCAAAGTTTAAAATTAAAGTTTTATTTATGTTTCTTCTTTAGTTCCATGATTTTTTACATTGTATATTCTCACTGAAAGCATCAAAGCTCACTGAGAAAAGGAGAAAGGTTTGCCGCGTTGTCGGTAAAGCAAAAGGTGGATGCTTTGAGGATTTCTGTATAAAATATAAGAATATTTAGTTGAGTTAAGCTGGAGGGACTATATCTCTCTCTGGGGTCCCACTGGAGGAGCTGGAGGACGTGTCTGGGGTGAGGGAAGTCTGGGAGTCACTGCTTAGACTGCTGCCCAGCCCTTGGATAAGCGGAAGAAAATGGATGGATAGATGTATAGTTGAGTTATTGAACATCAGCCCGTTTATCTTACAACATATATTTAATGTCTTCTGTGTGTATATAACATGTAGAAAGTGGTAAAATTAAAGAAAAAGTGTAATGTGTCCGGGGTATTTGAGCAAAAATATGCAGATATATCGCATTTACACCTCCTTAGCTCAAAATAACTAGCCTCGTGCATATAAAAGTGTGCACATTAGCATGCTAGTTGTTGTTAACTCAATTAGGACGCTCCGAATGCGTAAAG
The DNA here is from genome assembly GCF_009829125.3 of Periophthalmus magnuspinnatus. NCBI lineage: Eukaryota > Metazoa > Chordata > Actinopteri > Gobiiformes > Gobiidae > Periophthalmus > Periophthalmus magnuspinnatus. The sequence continues at coordinate 21,092,026 of NC_047148.1, read as the reverse complement.
GGATGAGGACTAACTTTGGACCACTGCAACCCATTTAAACTGAACTGTTTTGCTGGTTTTAAGACCGTTATAAATCTATTCCAGTGCCTTTAATGTCGTCTTGTGAAAAACGACAGAAAAGTGAACCACATGTCCACAGAAATATGACATAGATTCTCTTTGACTATGAACTAAATATCTCCTCCCTTGAGTGGCGTTGTCGTAGATGAAACTGAACAGTCAACTATTTTGTCTCCAGCTTTTCCTTTGCGCGGCTCATGTCTGATTTATGGCTGTTGCTTCACCTCCTCCTCCTCCTCCTCCTCCTCCTCCTCCTCCTCCTCCTCACATGTGTAATGGAGAGTGTTCGTCCAGCGCTCGGACTAACTGCGCCGAGCCCCAGAGGAGACCGCACACTCCAGCCCTGCCCATGTCATGCACAAACGCACACGCATAAACACACGCCGCGCACACACACACACACACACGCACGCACACACGGAGTCCCCTCAGCCAATCACCACGCCTGTCGGTCTGATGTCACCGTGATGTCATCAGGGGACCACTGCTGGCGTGTAGGTCCTGCGCAGCTTCATCAACAGTAACATCATCCTCTGGCAGTGGACCGCATGCCTGGGATGGGAGGCAACCATTCTTTCAGCCGCTGCACACTTAAACTAGGAGTGGAGTGTGGTGGAGCCATGTGGTGTATGTAAACAACACTAAAAGAAAGAAAAATATACGATGGGGAAAATTGACAACTGATTTTTTCGGCACTTTCAGATTCTTTCGATGAGTTTTTAGTTTTTTTTTCTTTCGTTCTGGCTCAGAGGCTGGGTCAGATCGCTGCTGAGTGAAACGGGCAGCGAGATCGTAGAGAAAGTCGACACACAACAAGATCATCAAGAAGGCGACAACCACACGTGCAAACTAAAACCTGCACATTAACGATAGTATTTTACCTGCAAAGTATATCCATCTCCATCATCTGAAACGCAGTACTTCAATAATGAATGCATCCGTTTACCTCTGCATGTGTTATAACGGTGTTCTCTCTTTTGATTGACACATGTTTTAGTAATCAAGCATTCCGCCATTTCAAATTTCACTTTTCCCTTGTCTCTGCCCACGGCGCAGCACGTACTTGTGTTGTTCCAAACATTTTGACTCAAAAATGTAACAGAGCAATTACCTATCTCCGCCTGCTCATTGTGATGATAAAAAAGAAGGACTCACAAAAGTAATCTACCCATTTTTCAACAATTAAAAAACTGAAAACATCTGCTGTTTGCTACGGTGTAATGTCACTATAAAGAGTTTTATAGTTTTATATAAAGCTGTTTTAGATTAACATTGCTGTTTACAATGAACCAAATGTAAAATGATCATTTATAATGTTATAGTTTAAATGCCTCAAAAAGCATGTTCTTCTTTAAGGAATGTGAGTTTTAACAAAGTGACATATGTAATAAATCTTGTACATTTGCTGAATTTTCTTATGTTCAAAATGATTCTGTTAATTGCCTCGACAGCTTGTTGAATCCCGATTTGTGCTCCATGTGTCACATCCAAACCTGCCTGTAAATCCATTGCAGACTGTGAGAAGACGAGTCCCTCTTTAAAACCAAGCGTTTGTGAAACAGAAAGACTGAAGAAGACTGAAGCTCAGCTCCATGGCGCCTGTGCCCTGGAAACAAGCACCGACTTACAACACACCTGGAGCAGAGCCACATCCAGCAGCAGCACAACCAGAACCAGACTGACAATCAGACAGCAGAGCAGAATAGATGGGCTCTGCTCACACTGTGAACATCAGCTTCAGACCACGAGGAGTCTACACCACCATCGATTACGTGCTCCGGTGCGGCACTGGCTCCACGCTGCTGACTGGCAGTCGTTAGCACCAACATCGTTCAAGATCGTATCCAGATGTTGTCTTGTGGGGTCACGCTTAGTCACGCCAAACTTGTATTAAACATTCAACATAAGTGATGATGAAGAGTCTTTCACGCATGGACTCACACAGTGGATCAGAGCACAACCACGTCAAACTGGTAAATACATACAAATATTAGCAATGTGCTAAAAGGAACCCTGAAGTAAAGCTGGATGGCAGAAATCCCCTAGGATGACTGTTTTACATTAGGGTAATAAAGTGGACTGGAAGAATCCAAACTGGATCAATAGCACATGGGGCAGAGGGCCAAACCATGTCATTAACCACATATTAATTCTGGCAGCAGCCGCTGGGCCACATTCCGATGGAAAGCGGTTTCTAGAGAAGTGTTTACCAAAACAAGCCCTCCAGCGCCGCTCTAGTGGTTTGACAGTGACGTAGGCGAGCACAGTATATCCTCACTTTATGTACGCATGAAGAACTGTGAGGTCATGTCACTCATGGAAGTGCATTTTCTCACAGGAATACGCCGGGCTGTGGAGGACTGGTCCAAAGACTGGTCCAAAGACGGGTCCAAAGACGGGTCCTGTAACACATCAAAGGCGCTCTACTTTTTGGTCTGTTCTCAACAATGAGCCACAATACAAGAAAATAGGGAAAAAAGAATCGATTTAGCAGCAATATTAGAAACAATAGAATGGGAACAAAGCTTCAGCAGAAGGAGATACACAGTGTGAATAAAAGTTTTATGTTTACAGACCAGTGGTTTTCAAACTCTCTGTAGTTGCATTCCCACCAAGTTCCTCCTGTGACGTGACGAGAAAAAAACCCTGTCTACAATATCTCATAGTTGGTATATTTTAATTTAAAAGTGATACAACTGTTATTTAGTGATCAACACAACAGGAACTACAGTGGTTCTGTAGAGTTTAAAGCCGCGAGCCATGTGAATTTATCATCAGAATAAAATGGTCTGAGAGTGGATCAAATGCTCTATTGTGCATTTGTGCTCGGAAAAAATGTCCTCACAGTGACCTCACATTAAAGTTGAACTTTTAGGGACAATCCAAATGAAAAATATCTACGCACATATTCAACAAATCAAGCCCTTGGCAGGCACACAGTGTAACAGTCCATTATTAGATGTTAACATTACTGCCTCCCTTTTCCCTACACCTAAAATATCTCACTTTTCACACCAAATACAAGACATGTGTCAAAATGTTCCTCCCCCTAATTGGCTCTAATCACATTTACTGAACACACAGAAAGTGGGGGGCCGGCCAAAGCCTTATCTGCAGAGTCTGGGTCCAAATGATGCTTAGACCTGCATAAACCTGATCATCCCTTAACATATTAGACAAAAATATAAGTGAACCATTTTATTTTATGAATTTAAAGTCATGATAAATGTGATAAATGTGTGGAAAAAGTGCCACAGGTCCAGTGTCCTGTGAGCGACAAGGTGGGAGTCCTGAGTGCTGATACGTCTTACTGCTTAATTAAGATATATGATGACCTGTGACCACGACACAATCTGAACCACATGTGGCCAAAGACAAAAGCTAATAAAACAGAGCCGTGTGTTCATTGGAGCCGTGTTATAGTGAAAGTGGATCAGTTAAGTGTGAATAAAGCCCTGAGTGTCTCACATTTATCTGCAGTGGTGACAAGATAATACAGTATTTATGACCAGGCCTGTAAGAACTACAAATATGTGGCTTAGTTCACACTGCAGAAAAGTTATGACATTTATGACCAAATATGTTGTTTATGAACAGATATATGTGTAGCAGTGTGAGTGTGTACAAAAAGGCCATTGTTTTCACAGTTTTAGTCACCGTTATATTTCATATTAATATAAAAACTGCTAAACCCCCTTCATCTGTCTTCATTTCTCTGTGTTCTTATGAGCAGCAGCTAATCCGCGTGCTAATTGTGTGGTAAACATGTACGAGGGGGTTCAGGTCCGAGACCTGGGGGTCAAACTCAAATGCACAGTGGGCCGAAATTAAAAACTGAGACCACTTCACGGGCCAAACTCAATATTTATATAAAAAAATTGATTGCACCTGATATGTAATGTTTAACATTTTCATATGGAAACAAACTTTAGTTTTGCTAAACACAAAATCTGGAACAACTCAAGCTCGATATTACAAACATATGAGAAATTAAATGTGAAATAAAAGACACATCAGTAGTAGTTACTTCTTATTTAAATAAATTATTATTATTATTATTATTATTATTATTATTATTATTATTATTATTATTATTATTATTATTAGTAGTAGTAGTAGTAGTAGTAGTAGTAGTAGTAGTAGTAGTAGTAGTAGTAGTAGTAGTAGTAGTAGTAGTAGTATAATATATAAATCTGCCTCCCACCTGTCTTAAAGCTCTTAAAGCTCCTGTTTTCTATCTTTCATTTGGCAGTTTTTCTGGAGGGTTGGAATTAATTTGGCCGAGGTGACGAGTAGCTCAGTTGCTAACGAGTGTCAACAGAAACTCGACTGTGTGCCAGTGCGCTACCAAAGCATTCTGGGATTTGTAGTATTAGTGGTGCATGTACTATATACTGGGCCTGCTCTACTGCACATTTGATATGACCTCGGGGCCAAAGTTGGCCCCCGAGCCTGAGTTTGACATATGTGTCCTAGACCCTGTGAAGTATTTCTTTATTTTTCCATGTTATTCCTGTGGTTTCATTGGTTTTCTCCAGGTGCTATTCCCCAAATTAACTTAATACATTCACAAAGCTGCTCCAGTGACGTCCAGCTGATCATGAAAGGTTCAAAATCCAGAGGTTGTTGCCCTGTGCTCACAACTCTCACTTGAAAGATAAGTTTTGAGATTCCTTTTGAGAAAAAAATAGAATACACTTCAACTTTCTGACCAAAGTCTGACCAAATCTCAACACAGACAGTTCTGAGTAGAACCCAAAAGTATCTGGGAAGCACAGATGACGAGTGAAAGCCTGAGAACAAGCTCTGCAGCAATGTTTTACAGTGAAACAATAGAGATGAGTGATGACGGCTGGGACAACAGAATTCAAAGTATGAGGCTTTGAGTAAATAGCGTGTTATTAAATTCCAGGCCATTTGTGTGCGTCTAAATGAAAAATTGTGCTCATTTGTTCTTTTATGAATCCTCAACAGGAGATCTTGGCTAAGTCACACGCTCACATTTAAAGCGCTGTGACAAAGCTATTGGAGGAGCATGAATTAGAGCCTCATTATCCCATTAGATTTGTTATTTTGAAACAAGCAAACTGAGTTATTAGCTTTAGCCTTTTGCTCGGTCACATCTCTGACATGACTTTGAGATTATGTCTGGTTTTAATTAAGAGCACTGACTCGGAGAACGGGACACACAGAGCGCTCAGGAAGTGGTGGCTTTTTATCTTTCTGCAAAACGCTGATTCAAACACACGAGTCAATCAATCGGAAGTATTTAAAAGGACGTATGGCTTTCATGTTTTTTTAATTACGACGTGGTTTTGATGCGATAGTACCTGCGGTAAATATTTATCATAGTTTTGCATCAGTTAAGTGGCAGTTTGTGAAGAAAATTTGAGAAGAAAAGAACAAATTACAGCGACTTGCGGCGAGTTCAAAAACAGAATACCTCGACTAATGTCATCAGAACGCAGGGGAAAGTAACGCACAAAGGAGGCATTCTTCTGGCAGTTTAAGCCTTCAAAATAAAGGCGTTGTCAATTATTTTTATTAGGCTAATCATAACTATTGCGCAATGTTTTGGTCTTTACAGTATGGTTGCTAGGTATGGAATTACCTCTGACATATTTTCTGCTCGTGTCCAACCAGGAAGTAAACGTATAAACAGCAGCAACATTTAAAAACTAGAAAAAAGCGTTCGGTAAAATCTTAAATATAATTATGTGAGCTGTGTTTTAGTGAAATGATTAGTCTAGGCTGCCAGATGCACTTGAAATGACTGAAGCGTTGTCCTCTCTGCACTGGGAGACTCGGGTGGTGTGTTCATATGATGGAAAGCGAGGGTGTTGTGGTCGGAGCACTGGGTAAAATGAATGTGTGCGTAAACTCCTCTGACCTTGGGTTAACTTCTGGATTTTTCAGACCATGGATGAAATTTGAGTTCTTTAGGAAACACTTTATTTTTTTTATAAAACCAGCTGTAATCATACCTCAACCAGAGCTGTGTTTTCTCACGTTGGACCATAATCGAAGGCAGATTGTTTGGATTGACTTGACCGTGGAGTTTTCATGGTTTATAATCGGGCTGGAATGTAACTTTCTAATGCTGAATTACAGAATTTAAATTTACAGACAGCATTACTTTAGACAAACTTCCTCGTAAATGTTCAAATATCTGACCGTTAACTGTGTCCGGGCTTTTCTTTCTATTCAACTTGGTTAAAACAGCGTAATATGTGTAATGACTGTGTTATATTATTCATAAACAGGGTCAAAATGAGTCATTTCCACAATCCAAGAGGCATTACTTCCTCTTGGATTGTTGAAATGACTAACTCAGTTGTAGATGTTGACTAGAATGTCCTTAAAATCTTGCTGATATTTTCTGTGTGTCTGGTGAAGCTGCCCATGTGACCCAGGACAAATTAATCCACGGGAGGTAACAAGTAATTCACGATTTTATATTAATTCTGAGATAAATCTGGTAAAACAGTTGGATTATAATGAAATATAATAATGTAAATGGGTATCAGGTCATTCGTGGTCTATGGTCCTGAGTCATATTTCCACCGGGGGCAGTATGGGGCACGTGGGATCGGTTTGGGAGTGTTTCATAAAACGTTCTGAGATGGGGAGATCCACCTCAGTAAAAGAAATATGTGAGAATTTGGCGTAATAATCAGCGATACCTCAGAAAGCCTGCTGAATAAGGGACGAGTGCGTGGACTTTTTAAAAAAATCAGATGACAACTTTTCCCTCAATATATTGCGGTTCACTTTTCACGTTCTCGCTGTTTCGCGGATGCTTTTTTACAGCGTATGAACGAGCGTTGTGTTCTGTGTCCTGATTGGCTGTTGGACTGTAGACCATTGTGTTCTGCGTCCTGATTGGCTGTTGGACTGTAGACCATCGTCCATCAGTCTCCTCCGTGCCGTGTCTCCTGTACAGTACAGAATGTGTTCAGACAAACTTACATAAACGTTGGATCGACGCTACAGCAGAGCGTTGCCAGGACGAAGAGGCGCGGTCAGAGGAACTGTGAAATACACGTGAGTCACTTTTAATTAATTAAACAAGAGAGAAATGTGAGAAAATGTTAATGCCTGTGTGAGAAACATTTTTTAGAATAATTGTAGAAAATAAAGCTGACTAGTTTGTGGATTTCACCTATTGTGGGTCATTTTTAGAACACGAAAAATGAGGGCCAGTGTATATAAATGGACATAGCTAACCTGCTAGCCACTGCGTTATAAGTGATCATGGGCTGCGCTTCCGGCTCCATCGACTCCGGCTCCGATTTACTTTACATTTGAGAAATTGTCGCTCCTCTCTCTGTACCTGCTGCTGTCAGACTCGTCATTTTGGTCTTAAATGTTCGTATTAACCCGCTCTACGTGATCCTGCTATTTTTACTTCGCCATTGTGTCCAGAAATCAAGATAAGAACATTAATAACAGACAAATCAGGCGCCTTCTTTCCCCAAGGTTGCTGCCACTAGCGTTAGCAACAGGTTTGATTGACAGCGTTGCTATGGGGCGTTACCTTTAACAGCCTCGCTCTGGATTGGCTCTTTGGTTGCTATGATTCTCACTGTCAGAACTCCAAAAGCTGCAAACTCGCCGCTACAACTGCTAGCCTCGATGAGCTTCAGTCCACGTCTTTATACAGTCTATGTTTGAAACTGAACGACCAACTGATTGCAGAGACGCACTGTATTTATCTAGTGTGATATTGTTTTCCATAATGTAATGAGTAGTGTACACAGCGCGAAGCCACGAGCCATGACGCAATCTCGTACAGGCTGTTGACAAACGCTGTGGTGATTTATGACGTTTGGATTTGAAACCTTGTCATTGTTCTAGTCTGTTGTTTCCTGTCAGGCCTGTAATATCTGCTGTTATTTGTAGATAAGAAACAATAATACGATGTGTCTCAATGATTGTGCAAACGCGGATTTCACACATAGATCGTTGTAACTTAAAATCTAAAAAGAATTGGACTGGATTTGGTCATTCAGAGTGTTCAAAGTCGGTACAATCTGGTATTTGTTAACTGGCTGAATGTCTCTACGCTCTCTCTCCTCATTTCACACTGACTGTCCAATCAAATAAAGCCTTCGAGCTAAAAAAAAATATAGAAAAAAACATTAAAAACAGTAAGTAGAAGCATGGACACCAATTGCAAGGAGACAGCTCTTCACAGTCAGTTTTTATTTGAATTTAAAATGACCAGACCCTCCAGATTATTCATGCCGCAGAGTTTAGAAAGATGAATTTCAACTAAATACCAAAACACATCTGTTCTGTTCACATCTTGTTTGAATATTGTATTGTAAGATGTTTCGAGATCGTCCGATACACTGCAGTTATTGCACAAGCAGCAGCGGTCGGCTCTACAACCTGCACACATCGCTCTGGCAGTATTATTATGTCATACCTGTGAGGAAACTCTCATCCCTGCACAAGTGAAGTAATGATTACCATAATGATATAATGTGCTAACCACCTCTAAATATCTCCCTCCGCTTTGGGAGATTGACGGCGGACAGTCAGACGGTTCTCATGAAATAAAAAAAAAGAAAAACTGTTGTCATTGTTTAAATAAAGCACAGAAACATGTATCAAGTGAGAGAAAAGGATGTGGCTACAAGAGAAACTGGAGCTAAAATCACTATGGGAATTGTCACTGCAAATGTGCACTTTGAAATGTACATTTTTAATACATCTCAGCTCTACTTTACACAAAATCAAACCATTTCCAAAATATTGTAGTTGATCTTTACTTTTTGCAATGAAATATTTGATATCTATACGCTTCAATGTGTCTATAAAGTCTGTTTATGATTTTAAAATGTAATTACAAAGGCAATTGATAAAATATATTCATTAGTTTTGTTCTGCTGTACTGTACTAAAGTTTTTAATCACGTTGCATTTTTGTAGTTCAAACATCCTGTTGATTAAAGAAGAAATATCTACCTTGACTGAATCTGTGGCTGCAGGAGCTTCAACCAACCATCATTTTCCACATTTTCCAGCAAGATGGTCCCACCACACTGGGGTCTGCACGTTTGCGAGTTCCTCAATCAAACATTTCCAAGACCGTTGGATTGGAAGAGATGGACCAGTTCTGTGACCACCACGTTCACCAGATCTCCTCTAATTTACCTCTGGATTTGTTTCTATGGGGCTGTGTTAAACGTATCGTGCATTGAGCAAAGATACGGGACATTACTGAACTAAATCAAAAGATGCAGATGCGATTGAATCATTGATGAGACTCTGCTACAGCGAAACACGGCAAGAAATCCATGCGACTAATGAAGCCCGTATAGAGGTGAATTAAATGAGTTCAAACACTGAGTACAATAGAACAAGTCTGATTAAGATATCTGATCAATTGCCTGTGTAATATTTTCTTTAAATTGTGAAAAGACTTCACGGACACCCTGTATTTCTATCCACACTGACTTTTATCTCATATTATAATTAGTCATGCTTTCATACAACTGTGTTTAATTTGACATAGCATTAAACTGTAAGTCTAAGCCTATCAATCACAATCGGATTTCGTCAGTGTTTCCTCATCCATAAGACACTTGGAAATGCTCTTCAGATCTGTTAATTATCCCGGGTTCCATTAGCTGTGGTGGCTTGTTGAATGTGATGGGGCCTCTCTTGCCGAGCGGAGCATGGTTTCAATAATAACAACTGCAACTATTTGACAATCATCATCTCGGTTGCCATTCGCCACATGTGAAATCAGCACATTCTTGGCCCGCCGCGTCACCTTGAGGCAAAGCAGAGGAGCCAATACCTCTTGTGCAATGAACGTACGGTCCCCCTGGTGATATTAATCCACAGGTCAAAGGTTAACGGGTCTCATATGACAAATATCCTGTACGGTGACAATGGGAGTATTGAGAGTATTGAAATGCGTCTTGAGTCGTCTGTTTGTGTTGGAGAAGGTGAAAGAAAACTGCAAAAATGATGACAAATATCTAAATCGTGACATAGGGTTGGAATTATCAAATCCATAAACTGCGTAAAGACGTGGACTAAGCGAGTGTGACGTCCCCCCCCCACAGCGTTCAGCTCCAGTAAATGAAGCTCATCGAGGCTAGCGGTTATAGCGGCTAATTTGGAGCAGAGTTTCATATTTGGAAAGTATCATAGCAACCAAAGAGCCAATCCGGACCGAGGATGTTGAAGGTAACGCCTCTCTCCGCTCACACTGATGGTTTAGCAAGGGGCGGGCGCTTAAACGTTTACTAACACTAGTGGGAGCGACCTTGGGAAAGAAAGCACTTCATTGGTCTGTTATTATTGATGTTTATACCTTGATTTACGGACAAAATTGCCAAATAAAAACATCAGGATCACGTAGAGCGGGTTAATACAAATATTTAAGAATAAAATGATGAGCCTGACATCAACAGAGTCAACAGTTTTTCAATGGAAAGTGAATTGGAGTCAGTGGAACCGGAAGCAAGCTTATGGTCACTTCCTATTTGAAACGCCGTAGATAGTGGGTTAGCTAGCGCTGCGTTTAAGATAAAATCCCATCATGTAATCGACACTTTTATTCCTTTACATGTCTTGTACTTGTTTTGCAATTGTGGTTTCTCCCTTGGCCTAACCTGGTGGTTGTAAAACTGAGGTACATGGACCACAAGTGGTACATAGGCTCCTTCTCGCGGGACATCCAATCCTGCGCAGTTGTCGTATTTCATTTCGTATTTCATCTGCCTTTTTGTCTTCCTTTGGCTCATTTGGTGTTTGTAACTGCAGCAGTGTCTTCCTAGTTTAGACCTGGTTTATCCCTTGGAAAAGTCCTAAAATAGACCGGGTTCAGATCCAGATTTGTTCTCCATTTTGTTCTCGATTAAGATCCTGGCTTTGGAGAAATATGTCCAACTGACTGATTGAATAAGGTCAAATACACAAGACGTGTTCCTCAGCGGGGACAATAAAGTCTACAAACGTCCGCACACACAGATATACTATGAGCGCGTGGAGAATAAACGGTTTCATCATCTGCAGAAAATGAGCCCCCTCCTCAGTGACATAGTGCAACTTCATGGACCATTTTATCCACTGGTTTTGTCATTGATATCTGAATAAACATCGTCTTAATAATATCATGATTCATTTTCACACATAACAGATCACAGCTGCCTACAAAGCACCGTCTCCAAATCACATTTCACAGGTGAGTAAATCAGAACATATTTTTCCTTCATGCAATCAGCTCTGTTTGGACATTTACATTTCAAAAGCCATGTGAAACTATATAGAGTTACACATGATTTCTCGAGCCGTGGCTGCCAAGTGAAGGTGTGGCGAGAGTCAACATTTTTACAGGTGGCATGCAAAGAGCAAAAACAAACGTTTATGTTATGGGGATGTAATGTTTTTCATTACCATCTGGCACTCACAAATACATATTCCTCCAGAGTCATCAAATTTTAATTGATTTTGTTGCGATAGAAAGTAAGTTAGGATGGGGTTTACGAGAACAGGCTTCCTTTAGAGTCTTGTAAACAACAACAACAGTATGCAACAAACAACAGCACAGCTCGACCTTGAGAAATGCGCTCGTTTCACGTAGTAATGAATTGGACTAACTTTATTTTCTATGTTGCTCGCTGCTATCAGTAAACACAACAGTAACAGGCGCAGCTGCAGGTATCCAAATGGAAACCACAGCATGTGTTATAGTTTAACTCAAGTGTGGAACAAAACTTTCCAACTCAGCCAAAAGTATGTTTTGTGGAAGGCATTTTTGTCAATGAGTGAAGAAAATCTATAAATGACAATGCATGGAAATGCAAGATATGCTCTGGGCAGTTTGATAGATTACTTGAGTACACTGAAAGGTCTGTCAGAATAACTTCAAATTATGGGTTAACATTGGATCTAGCTGGAGTTCTGCAGCCCCCCTTTGCACACAGCTGACTGGGGGGATTTGGGCAGAGTGTGTGCTAGCTTAGCGGAGGATATCCTCACCGCACCCTGCCTCTCAGCTCACGCTTCCTGCTGCCTTGTGCATGCCGCCCTGCTCACTCTGTTCCATAGTCCTCTCTGGTTTCAGAAGAAAAGTGCTGTTATTTCAAATATGCAGCTGCAGTAACACCTCGTCGTCCTCACCACTCTTACTCCTGTTTTCTCAGCGTCTGAACTCAAGCTGTTCTACAGCGCTTCCTTCATCCTAACATTGCCTTTGTTTGTGTCTCTTGTCCTGCGGGCTTTCTTTAGCATCCATATGCCACTAGAATTAAAACAAGGGGAGCGGACGCTGCCTCCTCCCGAGACAGCATCTGCTTCTCTTCGCCTGTGCTCAGAGCAGTCCTTCTCTCTCTCTTCTTCAGCCTCTATGGACCAACAAACAGTCCTGACCTCACAGTTGGACACAGTGCAGAGGAGTTACGTGATATGAAACACAAAATATGCAGCCCAAAAAACAAATCAGCTTGGGGAAGTGGTCCAAGTCCAGCGCATAACAAATGCTGTCAAATCATTGAAATATGTATCAATTCTAGCATTGAGACAAAGGCATATTAAAACATATGGCTTTAGGTCACACTGGAGCGCCTGTTTCCCAAGAGCTTCATATAAAACTCTGCAAAATGTCTCTATTATATGGCTTCACTATATGGTCTAAAGACGACATATGAAACGCTGCTAACATGTTCTGCAGACGAGGTAAGAGCGTGATGAACATTTTATGGAGCTGTTGAATGGGTTAAATAAAAGGACTGCACTTATGTCAAGAAGTTAACTTATAGAGCTGGAAGAAAAGGAAAAATGTAGATGTCAGACTCAAAAGGCCTTGGGAGCGCAAACCGGTAAACCAAACACAAACCGGTAAACCAAACACAAACCGGTAAACCAAACACAAGCCTGTACAACACAAACCGGTAAATCTAAACACAAACTGATACAAAATAAGGCAGAAAAATCTAAACACAAACCAGTGCAACACAAACCGATATACCAAACACAAACCACTACAAAACAAGGCCGGAAAACCAAACACAAGCCGGTACAACCCAAGGCCAGTAACCCAAACAAGGCCATTTTTAAACCATTTATTATAAAACATAGATAGATTACTTGTTTATGCCTCACATTTGGAAGCCACACAGTCAGATATACTTATACTTCACCAGCGACACAGGTTAAAGTACTTCCGTAATGCAAAACAACTGAAGTTTGAAGAAGGGACTGGACTTAGTGGCTGACGCTGACTTGAAGCCGGCGTTGCATCAATCTGGACATACTTAATGCACAATAGTGTGACACATAATACTATTGGTACTAACGCTGTCTTACACACATTTTTGTAATTATTTTGTTAATACTCTGCAGAATGTAACAGCTATGTCACTGACACTTTTCATTTTCACACGTTGTGACACAAACCTCTTTAACACATTTCCCATAAACTGATCCAAACAGTTCATGATAAAAAAAAGTGATCTACATGAATCTATATTGGACTATAAAATGTAGGGGCAGTGGTGTTGCCCACAAGAGGCCGCACAGCTGTTTAATACAAGCTCCGAAACATATTGGCTTTTAAAACACAGGGGACATGTAATGTATGTCTCTGTGGCCTTCATAAATAGCCCTATAAAATTATGGCACTGTCAATGTTTCCAACCTCCAGTGAGATGTGGAGAGTGAGGACCAGGCCAGAAACACAGCCTTTGTTACGAGACATTATAATGCAGTTCCTTTTTTTATATGTGACATTTGAAAAGTCTTAAAACTTTGTTCGAGCTTGCGCCATATCACACATGATGCCCGTTGTTATGCTAGTGTCACGTAAGCGTATAAACCGGTAAACTGCCCTAAATGTCAACGCAAAGTCCACTTCTGAAGCGTAAATAACATTCAGTATACAATTAGTAACAAAGCAAGTAGAAAACATCAAATAAAAGTGTATATTTCTCTTAGTTTTGCTGGTTTCGAGCCGATTATCGATCAAACCTGTTGCTAACGCTAGCGGGAGTGACTTCAGGAAAAGAAGCCAGCTGATTTGTCTTTTATTAATGTTCATATCTTGAGTTACAGACACATTTTAAGACCAAAATGATGAGTCTGACAGCAGCAGTTGCGCAGAGAGGGCCCACAGTTTTTCAATAGAAAGTGAATTGCAGCCAGAATCGATGGAGTTGGAAGCGCAACAGCTAGCAGGTTAGCTATTTCCATTTATATATACAGTCTGTGATCGTTACCCACATGTTTTCTGATGGATTAACGCATCAATTCACATGATATCAGTTTTATTGTATTAATTCTCATGTTTATTTTGTTTTTTGAGATAAAAACTATCATCAACAAGCATATTTTTGGAACAACGCTGCAGGAAAAAGTGTCAGTGTCTACCTAACCACCTATTCTGACGGTCGGCCCTTTTACCCAACACCTCCACTCAACTGTACGGCGCATCTGTAATTACGCAATTGTCTCTTAAGCGATCATTACACAAGTCATTAAAATAGCCTGGGATTGAGTTGAGCTGTTGCACTTCTCTGTGTATAAAGATTATAAGTCTGCTCTCGTGTCTCTTTCCACAAACACAGGCTTAATCTACAGGGCACCATGACTCTGCTGACTCAGACCTGATCGAGGCGTGCATGGGTTGGCTTCTTTTGGCACAGGAAGCTCTGGGCACGTCTCCATGATGGCGCTGGCAGCCCATTTTCACCGCATCACTCTTTGTATCATCGCTCTCATAAAGGGCTCTCCTTCGTGCGTTGTAAGGGTGTGTATAGGAACAGGAGCATCCCCTTTTGGGCTGCACAATAGTGATTCATACGCATAGTTGAAAGGATTAATAAGGTTTGCATATAACATGTCCACACCTGAGAAATGTGACGGCAAGAGTTAGAGTTTAGGAAAGACGACACCGAGGGGACAAATCAGTCTTTGGATTTTGCTGGTTTTCACTGCGAGGTCTTTGTAACAGCCTAAAAAAAGCACAAAATAAAACTCATTCACAAGGAAAATCTTTATGAGCGATATAAAGACACTGGAATATATATATTTTTAAAGTTTTATAGTGATTTACTGATGACAAACTAAAGGGACATGTAACCAGGGACAGGGTAGAATAAGTTAATTGTTGCGTAAATGCTTAAATTAGCAAATGAAGGGATTAGCAATTTGTATAAAATGGACCAGTGACTAGTTTCTGAAGGCAAGTGCTAGAGCCAAACAAAAAGAAAGAATTACTGGAGACACAAAAAGCTCAGGTGGATTGTATTGGACAGAATGAACAAATAACAGATAACATTCAATTGCAAAACATACAAAAATATACCCCAGTGTCCCTATCTGAGCTCAGGCTGTGTAAAGTCCTGCAGGCTGGTCAGGTATTAGTTAGTCAAGTCAAAAATCCTTTGGCGTAGTGTGGTCCGGTGTTGAGAACAGCCTGCTCTCTCAGAAGGACAAACTTTAAGGCTCGCCATCCTCCTCGTCGGGGAGAAATCCAGTTCAAAAGTCCACTCAAGAACCTAGCTGAAACGCTATGATGGTATATTTCATTTAGAGTCTAGTTCCCTCGGCCCTGGTCAGGTTAATTCAGACGCACAGTGGTTGCAGAGGTGGGTCAGGCCCTGTTCTCTGATGTTTCTGTTCAATGTTAATGTCGATGTGTTCAGATTTAGTCGCTTGATTACAGCTCAGGTCCCAGATGTGCGTGTGCTCTCGCTTCTCTCGACTGACATTAAAAAAGAATGTTAAGTGCGCACGGGCTAGTTGTAGTCTTGGGCCAATAAGGAATCAGAATTTCTATTTCGGTCTATTACAAGTGTGGGGTTATTCGGCAGTAATACAGTTTTACATCTGGGTGCTAAAACTCACAGACATTTTGTATTTAATAATAATAATAATAATACATCGGGCTTATATAGTGCTTTTTGGACACTTTACAATAAGAAATTAGTAGAAAACAACGGTGGAAATCGAAAGGGGGAACGCCAAATTGAGCAGGTGAGTTTTTAGTTGTGATTTGAAGAGTCCTGAAGTTCCTGATGGATTGTGGGAGTGAGTTTCAGAAGGTAGAGCGTTCGTGGTGGTGGTGGTGGTGGTGACAGCGAAGCCTCGATCCCGCCGCTTTGTCCTTTAATAGACTTTAAAGCAGCTCTGAACAAGTCTCTATATGACACCAAAGAACATCTCCATCATGTCAGAGCCACATGAACCATCTCACACTCTGAGGACTTCAGGGACCGGCCTCCTGCTGGTCCAGACTCAGGACTAAACATGAGGAGTCAGTGTTTCAGTTTTCTGCAGCTAAAAACCTTAAACATTCTTCCTGAAGACGTGAGACAGGCCTCTACTTTGACAACGTTTAAATCCAAGCTCAAACGGTTCTATTTATCTGTGACTGAAAGCTTTTTATTCTGCACTCTTCTCTTTTAATGCTAATTTTACGATGATTATTTATGTTTTGATTTGTTGGATCAGGATTTTAATGTGTTTCTCATTCTGTAAAGCTCTGTGAATCACTTTGTGTACCGATTGTGCTGTACAAATAAACGTGCGTTGCCTCGAGGGGAGCGAGGACTCTGGCGTCGGCTGATCTGAGGTGGAGAGTGGAACAGTACCTGGATTATTTTTAGTTTTCGTTAATGATTTCAGCATGAAGTGATCGTTTGAAGCTGTAAAAGTACAAGTGAACATCTGTATGTGTTGAGGACATACTAAACCGAGTAGATTACTGTACGACTGGTGTTTTCACTTTTACTCAGATTACCAGCATTTTCTACATAACTCAACTGGAGAAATATAAACTTCTTTTGTTATTTGACCTAGAACTGTGCATCCCAATCTCGCGTCTGTTTTTTATATTCGCTCTCTCCCTGTTTTCATTATGGTAAGGTCCGTGACTTGATTTCACTTAGTGCCTTGACAACAGCTCTACGTAAAAGGTTCTGTCTCCCCTTTGGACCGTGCGCCACATTCATTTACAAGCTGTTGCATCACCAATGACCAGATGTTTGTGACATTCCTCTCTCCATCCAAAAAACACTCCTCTGTGTTTATCTTCTTCTGACTCTTATATAAACTCCCACTTTGAAGTAAGAGCATCTTCTGGGACGGTTACAAGGCTTTCCCATGAGCTACGCTAAATGTATAACAATAATGCATTTTATATTATCACAGATTAGATTACATGTAAACAGAAACGCACATCACGGCAACCTGACCGAAACAGTAATGACAAAATCCTGTTGCTTTTTTGGCAGCGCGAGTTCAGATTTGTTCGATAAGAATTTGAAATCTGTTACGCATTTGATCAGCAATTCTGCAAGAAAATGTCGACCGAGGCTTTCTCAGAATCAAGATGGAGCGTATGTAATGTGGATTTTTCCTAATTACAGGCCAGTGGGGGTACGCACCAAACGGCTTTGCACACATCACAGTCTTCTGCTCTTCAAAGCTCTGCAGACATATGCTTTATAGACCCACACGCGGTAACTAATATACCCCACCGCTAAGGGGAACTATATCAGGAACGCCATAAGGAAAATGAATCGTAAAGAAGCACTAGGGGCGTCCACCTGCTTTTCTGCATCATATTGTTTGTTGTTTTGCTTGGAATGTTGGATAAATGCATCGATAAGATAAGATTTAACGTCACCAAGCCATGTTTTTGAACTATAAAACCGCAAGTTATTGAAGAAAGGTGAGATAAGTTTAATACCATATGGTTAAACATTTCAAGCAAAGCAGTAACATATCTCCATGTGACAAGCAGGAGGCGGACGCACTACTACAAATGATACACTTGCACTTTTAAGGAATACATTTACAGTGAGGAGTTAGGAGGAGAATCCGCAAAAGGCGAAATCCGTGACGTATCAGCTTTATTTTTTACAATTATTCTCTCTGTTTTTGTCTGTAAAACCCCTCACCACACACTTTATACACTTTTCTCACACAGGCGTTAACATTTTCTCACATTTCTCTCGTGTTTAAACACAAAGTTCAAACCTTCTTTGTCGGTGCAGAACGTTTCATCGACATTGTGGGTTTTGTCGGGGAGAAAACAAATTGCAAACGTACAGCACTTCAGAGTCACACTGAGATCCAACGTTTAGGTAAATTTGTCTGAACACATTCTGTACTGGACAGGAGACACGGCACGGAGGAGACTGATGGACAATGGTCTACAGCCCAACAGCCAATCAGGACGCACGACACAATGGTCTACAGTCCAACAGCCAATCAGGACGCACGACACAATGGTCTACAGTCCAACAGCCAATCAGGACGCACAACACAATGGTCTACAGTCCAACAGCCAATCAGGACGCACGACACAATGGTCTACAGTCCAACAGCCAATCAGGACGCAAAATTGCACAAAAAAAATCCACAAAACAGCAAGGCCGCAAAAGGTGAACCGCGATATAGCGAGAGACAACTGTATCTACGAAAAACAAAATGTATAACGTAACTAGATAAATTACTGACAAAAACATCAGCAGTCGCTCAACCCAAACATAACGGTAACTTTTTTTTTTTGATAGAGGTTCATTCTGTTTTCACTTTTTAACTTAAAATGATTGATTATTTTTGTCCGACAGGAGGCTGCTACACGACACGTCACTGCACCATCACGTGACGCTATTCAGGAAGACTACAGGAAGTAGCCCGAACATGAAACGTGAGTAAACAAACACTCCCGTTTGACAAAAAGAACCACTAATTCTGAGTCTTTTCATTTGCGTGGGGCCAGATGTCTCGAACTGTACGGCCTGGGTGGAAATCAGTGCCTTCTCTTATCACGTACGTGCTTTTACTTGTCAAAATGTGTCACAAATACGTCTGGTACCATTAGAATTAGAACCCAAATTTTGCCCTGACTGAGTTCCTTCACCATGTTGTTTCCTGCTTACTCCCCAATGGCCTAAATATGTCTTTGTGTCTCGAACTGTTACCTTTTGGCAAGAGAGCCAAGTGCAGATTACATGTATTGTAGCCCCTGCCCTATTCACTACACCTGCCCCCACCCCCCTCACCTTTTATTCCCAGTGTCTTGTCTCTCGCACACAATGAGAGTGCACACATGGGTCAAGTAGACAGTTGGAAATCCAAGCTATTGATGATTACCTTGGGAAAAGCCAGATTTCAGGCAGAATAGATCCAGCCATTTTCTTCCCACACCTGCTGTTCTGTGTCATTTTACCCCACAACATCCTTTATGGTCACATTTTCCCAGGATGCAAAGGGAGTTTTGTATTTCTGGTTAGGAGGACAGCCAAATAAATACCAAATATCTCTGACACAGCAGGGCTAAGTATATTTATAGATGTATAAATGTCGTAGGATATGTCGTTATTGAGGCTACAGCGGCGGGGCACATCTGCAGCGTATCTCCAGTTCTGTTGACGTTAATTTAAAGAAAAAAATTGGAAGTTAAGATGCTGTCTGTGTTCGCAAATTGTTTGTGAAGATGCAAAGCCGCTCACAGTAAGAACGCGTGTTTTTCAGCGCGATAAAACGCCTAAAATGTACGAAAAATCTATGTTTTTTTGGCTTTGACGCTTTAACGTACACATAACGTTTGTGTGTACGTTCCATCCTTATAAAATACACAAGTAACCAGAGCATCCAGCAGATCCAGTGACATTGGACACTGCAGAGGAGAACCGACTCTTCTCGAAGCCACGGAAACACAAGCCGTGATCCAGACCTCTCCAAACCGGCACGCCATCGCTCCGCACACAGGTCCCGGGCTAAGATTACCACCTTAGCCTTTCCCTCTTTGTGCACATCGCTATTGAGAGCAGAGCAGAACAGGAAAACAGGAGCTGCAGGCCTAGAGGCAGGATTAGCAGGTTTAAGGAACCAAAGTGACTTGTTTTGATCGTCATGACTGTGTGGAGGAAAAAAAAACGGAAGAAGCTTTAAACCCCTAATTGTCAGGCACAATTAAAAAAAAAAAAACATTTAAAAGCGTAAAAGCAATACTCCCATCTCTTATTGTGATGGATTTGTCAGTACTCAGTGACCTATATCTGCTAAATCTCCACACGGATGGTAAACAAACTTCTCCTTCCTTTGGACATTATAATTTCCATTTCATTTTTATTCTCTAATGAGCAATCACGCTGTTCTATAGATTGTTTTTACCTTTCTATTATTGGAAATGGAATGTTTATAAAGCACTTAACCACGTCAGGTTTTGTTCTTTGTCTTACACTTGTGACTTGAACTTTATATTTGCTTTTACACATATTTGTACTTACTAGAAATTCAAGCTCCAGGCAAACGTGAGTATCATAACGAGCTAATTCGGAGCCGGGTTGTTGACAGTAACGCCCCTTCCCGCTAATCGCAACGCTGGTTTAGCAGGGAGCAGGCGCTTAGCAACGCTGTCAATCAAACCTGTTGCTAACGCTAGCGGGAGAGACCTCGGGGAAAGAAGGCACCTGATTTGTCTCTTATTAATGTTTATATCTTGAGTTACGGACGCAAAAGCGAAATAAAAACAACAGGATCATGTAGAGCGGGTTAATCTGAACATTTTCAGATTAAAATGACGGAGACGGAAGCGCAGAACGTGATCACTTCCTGTTTGGATGCGGCGGCTAGCAGGTTAGCTTTGTCCATTTATATACAATCTATGCTCTCAAGACATGCAGATACAATATTTATGTTCATTTATCATTTGTAATTCATGCTAAGTGCAGGGTAACAGTTGTAATTTAAAACAAAATTAGCATATAAACACTTGCGGGGAAAAATCAGAAAATCTAAACGTACATTTTGCATTTGATTAAAAATTATGAAAGAAACAAGTGGTAGCAACAGTTTCAGAAATCCACCGAAGCCAAACACATTCGCTAAACAAGGACTTTCTTCTGGTTATTCTCACGTGTTTCCTAGTTTAGATACATTTTGAGATATTTTTAATCACAAATCTATGTCTGGCCGTAACTACACAGGAAATCACATGTGAAGTTCCCCCTCTTTAAGTTTCAATCACATTTATTTTCCAGTAACAATATTTGTCTAATCAATCGTCTCCCTGAAATCCAAACAATCAGTGCAGCAAGCTTCATTAGCGTGTGTGTGTGTGTGTGTGTGTGTGGACTACCAGAGTGCAGGCTCAAGAGATTAACTTATTCACACAAAATACGGATGTGTTTGCAGGATCAGACTGTGCAAAATGGATTTTAATGTGTCTTTTTACACGGCTGCATAACACACTGTGCATAATATGACGATTTTGATCATGTTTGGCTGAAAAAACGATATAGGGCTGGGCAATATGGGAAAAAATGAATCATGATTATTTTTTTTCCTCAAATTGATTGATCTCGATTTCCAATTTGATTTTATTTAGCCTTTTCAAAAACAAAATTAAAACAACGCTCAGTATTGATTTCTTGAACATAAACAATACAGACTTTTAAGCAGTGTAATTTAATAAAAACAATAAACATTTCTTCGCTCCAAAGTTTGAACTCTGCTCCAGTCCATTGTTTCACTGACAGAGGACAGAGTGTAGAGTTCCATATCATTGACGATTAGACACGACTTATTCACCATCTCTTAATCTTTCGATCTTTCGCGCCCGATATCGTACCCATCATAAACTAAGAGTGTCCTCTGATCGTCATTTCATCTAAAACTGTGCAATTCGAGCCAATAAAGACATTTTTGATCCACTAAAGACATCAAATAACTGACTAAAAGACGCCCGACAACTCTACATTTTTATATATATATGACTATTTATACAGAGAAATACTGTCCAGTGACTCCCAAAAGTCCTAACTCCACTTTCTCCTTTCTGTGGTGGTCCAAATAAATCCTTATATTCCAAATAAAATCATTAGTCGACAGCGAAAAACTCACCGACCGATGAGTCCACAGTTCATAAAACACTCACTTGGTTAACGTTAAAATAACCGAAAGCTTGAGATATGAAAATAAGACTATCAAGAAAAGAGGAAATATGTTGGCGTAGCGGAGGGAGTGGAGCAATGAAGGTCAGATGGCACCTGTTTTAGATCAGCTCTGAACAGCAGGGCCCTGAACGAAAGCATGTGGGCACAGCACTGCTCTGGTTTATAGGTGTGTGTGTGGAGGAACAGCAATAACCACAGGCACACAACACACCAGACTCTACTCCTTATACTGTGTTACATAAGAAATGCTTTTGAGAATGCATTGTTCTATTGGCCGGACCTGTTTGTTGATAGAGCATTTCCTCCTGAACCTGAACGTCTCATATGTTTGTGATCGCGGGAGATATTACTGCAACTCTTCAGTTTTTTTGTGAAAGAGGAGCATGTCAAGTGCTTGCCTTGTACCAGAACTGCATTATAATACACCTTAATTAGCCATAGGAAAGCATAAACAAAGACTTTATTCAAAATGAGAATGATTAAGAACGATGTAGTTAGTTAGAAATGAGCAGTAAGGGTTCAGGTTTTAATGAAATAGAAGACTTTGTTCATGCTTTATTAATGTTAATTATTAATGCCCTATACTTTTAATCTTCAAACAGGTTTAATAATCTGTGTGTGTGACGTTTAAGCACATTTGCGCATAACAATAACGGGAACGAACCTATTGCCGTTGTCAGAGAAACACAGAGAAATGTCACTCAGCTGATCCATAAAAGCAAAACAACACAGTCAAATGTCCATTTTACCAAAGAAAATTAAAAACGGGGAAGAGAATGTTGCAGATAGTGAGAATTCATGGTGTAAGCTGTGATGTACACACACTACACACACACATATGTTGCCTGCACAGGGTACTGTACTAACCACAAGAGGCGCCTGTCTGTGTTTGTGCCAGAGGCCTGGAGCTCCGCTTGAGCACAACACCAAAACAATGCTTCAGGTTTCTTGTTGTGTCATCCAATCTACTGTATGCTATTTTAGGTAATCCCTTATCAGCTCTGGCATATGTAACACCTGTTGTTTACCACGCAGTCGTACACCCAAACAGCTTTAACTTACACACACCAAAAAGCTCAGAGGTCCTACCATCCGACCTCTCCACCTCCACGTCGTGTCTATGGGGAGGCGTGACAGCTGGGGAGTGGATGCGAACACCCCGCAGCTGTAAAGGATGAAGTTTTTACAGTGTCCCCGACCGAGGAGCAGGTACAGGACAGAGGTGAGGACGGGAAACACTTGAAACTGGACACCAGGCAGGAGCTCTCTGGTACTGAGAGGACGAGCTCCACATCTGCTCTGTGTATGGGCACCTTCCAGTTTCAGTTTCCATACAACTTGACTTTATATGAGTTTTAACGCTCTTAGCTTTTCCACACCGTGCACTCTCCGCTTGACCTGGACGTACAGCTGGGACATTGTGACCTGCTTCTCAAAGCTCTCATCAGATAAACGAGGGTGGGTCTGGTTAGTGATGGGGGGGGGAGAACGCAGGTGTCAATGGATCAGCAGTGGCTCTAAACTAAGAGCGTCCAAAGAGCCACATCTTGAATTCGGAATGAATGAATAAACACTGTAAAATGCTTTGGTGTCTTGGCTGCTTTTTAAATCCAATGTGTTATTATTATAATTAGATCGATAGACCGAATCAACAATGCATTCTGAATTTAACATCTGAATTTATAAAATGCATTGATACAAACTGTCACTAACCAGAGCCACCACAACCCGCCCCTCGAGAACCAGGGGAAAAGTCTTATTGGCATCTTGATTTGTGTTTGTTTGTCTCCCACCGGAGCGGGGCCCCCTCTTTCTGTCCCGGGGCCAGTGAATTGTGCAGACAGTTCCTGGTTCCTTGTGGGCTTGTGGTTGGTGCTGCTCTGAGCCTGAGTGGGTGGCTGAAACAGGTCGCCTGGCCTTCCTCTTCAGACATGAGGAATGACAAAAACTTAGAAAAACAAAGGCTCACCAAAACCTCAATTGACTTGCACAATAAAATTCTAATTAGCCACCAACAATAATGATGATAAAGTATAGTCTAGACATGCTGGATGGAATAAAAAGGGGGGATTTTACGAGACCGTAACACTTGGTTTGAAACAGCCCCCAGAGTGTCGTCTGCAGTGCCAGTGACACTCTATATTATACTGGTTTATGAATAGTAAAACGCTGTTTTCTTGTTGCTGATGCAAGGGGAAAGTATGTGGCTGTTGTCAGACTCTGGGTCAGAGGATGGAAAGCGTTTTATTTGCTGCTGCTGTTTTATTGTTTCTTAAATGGTCTTTCATTTGGGATAACCCCAACCAACACTCACAATGGCAAGTGAGGCCATGTAAGAGTTTGTCTCTAGATTACTGCTTCTGTCAATCAACCAAACTGGAGGCCTCCACTTCTTCTATGAATGAGAAAGTCTGGAGTTATATGGTGCCTGTCAGAGTGATTACTACCACAGTTTCAAAACGGTTCTCACTGTCAGTTTGGGTCAACTCAATTTACACACAGAGAACTGTACGACGTAAACTATACACTAAAGATGCATTATGTAACTTTTCTGACTGGAGGTTTGCCACCAGTTTGTCTCATGAAGATGTTATCGCTTTGCTTTCTCTAGTATGTTTCACAATGCAGTATTAAACTTAAAAAACATATATATTTAGTATTTATTCAATTCCAGGTGTTTTTACAGGCAAAAATACCTTAAAAACATGTTTCAACTCTCCACAAACCCGACCTGTAACGTGACCAGGTGGCATCAAACAGTCCGACTTGTTTTGTCTGGGCATAACCAAACATGATCTAATTCTTTGTGTGTAAGTTTCATTGTTGGATGTAGTACAGAGTGAGCACATGTTTAAAAAGCCTCTATTTTGGTGGACCTGTGGTGAGGAGCAGTGTGCGGCTTCTTCCAGCTCCCCTTTCATCTGTTTTTGGAAACAAATGTAATGATTGTGGTGGACTTTGAAATGCGCCAGCGTACTCTAGTCTCCGTGGAAGACTTGGGCTGCACTTTGCCATCTTTCGTGTATCATTATGTGTTATTAAGTATGTAAGTATGTCCGTATTATGCGTCGCTCAGTTCAGTTCGCATCGAGTGTTAACATTAGGTAATAACAGGCTCGATATTTTCTGGAAAGCCGGTGCCGCAGTGTTTATTTGAGTTGTACTGGACAGAAGAGGAACGATCCACTTCCCACAGCTCCAATTTCAGACACTTTGAATGTTCCTGAAGTGCACTTGCTCATAGATTTGCATGTTCTCAATAGTTCAGCTCCTGCACAACGGCTGTACATACAGACCAGAGCAGGCCTTTAATGTGGTCTCTGCTCTGTTTCATAAAGAAGGGGTACCATGACTTTATGTCTGTCATATACTTTTTATAGACCTATATTTTTAAGCGTAAAATGTCTACCACGAGGATTGTTCAGTCAGTTTTAAGATTAAGGCGAATGTGGAAAAATATGAATGCAAGAACAGATCTTTTTGCTAATATAATACAAAATAAATGAAAAGTGCGCTATTTAATTTAATTTTGACACATGCAGGTTTACTTTAAAGATGTTGCATTATCATAGACTGTGGAACGAAACCTACAGCGATCAGCTCCAGTCAAATGAAGCTAATCGAGGCTAGTGGTTATAGCGACGAATCTGGAGACGATAGCAACCAAAGAGCCAATCGGGAGCGAAGGGGAAAGAAGGCGCCTGATTTGTTATTAACCCTGTAGCATCGGATGCTATCGTCGTCGATAGACTCGCGGTTGCGGACTTTCCATTACCGTAACTCCGCAACCGATTGTGCGATCACGTAAATTCAAACGGCGTCTCAAAGCGGAGGCATGAGGCTATTTAAATATTTTAGAGCGCAGTCAGTTGTTCGATGCGTCAAAGGAAAAATAAGGATGGATATGTAAAATTGAGGTAGTTACGTGAAAAAACGCAGTACGTTCTGATACTTCCTTTAATGTTATTTTTATGGCTAAAAATAATAAAAGACGAGCTGTACTGGTCTATAATGCGCTTGGTCCTTAAAGGGTTAACGATTACATCTTGATTTACAGACAAAATAGCGAAATAAAAATGCCGGGATCATGTAGAGCGGGTAAGTACGAACATTTTAAGACCAGAAATGACGAGTCTGACAGCAGCAGTTACAGAGAGAGGGGACGCAGTTTTCTAATGTAAAGTGAATTAGAGCCAGAGTCGTCGGAGTCGGAAGCACGTCCATGATCACTTCCTGTTTGGAACGCAGCGGCTAGCAGGTTAGCTATGTCCATTTACATATATACTGTCTATGGTTATTGTGCAAAATGTTCGTCAAAATCATGTTAAATCATTCTGTCATGTTAAAGTTGGCAATAGAGGACATTTTTTTTATCTCCAGTTTCCGCCTTAACGACCCAATTCGACCTTAAGGCTGAAACTGGTGACAATAGACGTTTCCAGTTTCAGTGTAGTTAGCTCCTCCCCTCAGATATGGATCAGACCTGGACGACTGAGGGTTTACACAGACATGTTAAAATTACTAAAAAGATGAATCAACTTAGCAGAGTTTGTATTGGGATTTCACGGTGATGCTGCCTTTTTCCGCCTTGCTAAAAGATGCTATCAAACTCCACTTGTCACTATCCTCATTTGCCCCCTGTCAGCGATTTTTGCCTCATTTAGAAAAGTACGCCTTGTTTTCGTCGAACTCAAAGCATTTATGATAATGACGCACGAGGCACCAGTTGACACATGCATATAAGGTCCAAAATAAGAGTTTACACTGAGAGCTAAACAAAGACTCCATTATGGCCAACTCCGGGACCCAGACAAGACGCTGACTGTTGATATTTCTGTTTGTTTAAACTTTTTACTCGCAGAGAAACAGTGTTAATTTTGGTTTGCGGGATGTTGGCGGTCGGGGGGTTGGAGAGCAGTGTGAAGAACAGATGGTCTGAGTAACAACCAAAGATTTTCCCCACTTTCTCTAGACGTGCACAGATAGAGGACGGTGCTCAAGAAACAACATAACACAGGTAAAGAGTCGTACAAATCTAATAACTCAATGCTGTTCCATGCCAGTAGCGTTGGCTGTTAAAAACCCTGTTGCTGTGTCCTTGGGCAACACATTACGCCGAGATTTTACCCAGGGGAGCTTTATCAATGAGGCAAATGCACTAAATTGTACAGCAGCTTTGGATAAAAAAAACAAACAAACAAAAAAAACGTATATTTGACAAATGTTGACCTTTCCTGCGTCGTTTTATAATGATCTTGACCTTTATCAGAACTGGAACACATTATATTTGAGCCCTCTTTTCCACGCTTTACTAAACTGCACAATATAAACAGCAGGTATTTCATTCGGCTTGTCAAAAGAATCGAAAATCAGATGCTAATCGATACTAAAACTAGTACCGGTTACCTTTCCTGAACACTTTTAGAATGATATTAGAGCTTTATCAGAGCTACTATAAGACCGCAGGGTGATATAAAGAAATTAATTTGTGTTTAAAGAGCGTTTTACAGTTTTCACGGTGGTATTAAAATCAATATCGGGTGTCAAGCATAGACTGTATATATAAATGGACATAGCTAACCTGCTAGCCATCGTGTTCCCTGGCACTAATTCACTCCTCTCGCTGTAAATGCTGCTGTCAGACTCGTCGTTTTGGTCTTAAAATGTTCGTATTAACCCGTTCTACGTGATCCTGGGGTTTTTATTTCACTATTGTGTCCGTAACTCTAGATTTGAACATTAATAAGAGACAAATCAGCTGCCTTCTTTCCCTGAGGTCACTCCCGCTAGCCTTAGCAACAGGTTTGATTGACAGCGTTGCTAAACCAGCGGTGATTGGCTCGTTGGTTGCTATGATATTCACGGTCGTAATTCCAAATATGGACTCCAAATTCACCCGTAAGCTTCATTTGACTGGATCCGAACGTTATGGATGACGTCACGCTTATTTCGTCCACTTTTTTAACCGTTTAAGGACATTATAGATCAGCGTAGCTCACCTAGACTTTTATTCTTTTTAGCCATAAAAATCTTGTTAAAGGAAGTATCAGAATGTACTGGATTTTTCACACAACTACCTCTATTTTACACATCCATTTTTACTATTTTTCCTTTGACGCATCGAATAACTGACTGGCACCTGCGCTCTGATTGGTCGTCTTCCAGGGACGACGTAGGCGCATTAACGTAATGACAGTAACATATTTAAAGAGCCTCATGCCTCTGCTTTGAGACGCCGTTTGAATTTACGTGATCGCGCAATCTGTCGTCGAGTTACGATAATGGAACGTAACCTCAACCGCAGCCTCGCTCTACCCGCGACGATAGCATCCGACGCTATAGGGTTAAACAGTCTATGATCCGAACTAATATAAAACCACATGATGACATTTAAAGAGCATTTTAACACGTTTGTATCCCTTGTAACAAAATTGACAGCAAGTATCAAGCCTTTACTATCAAAGTCTATGTTAAAATGTCAGTATTGTGATAAAACTAGTTCAGTAATAATCACAGAACTGCTAGCAACAACGCAGTCAATCACACGAGCCAGTAGCAAAGCCCCATTCCCAGCCCGGCACACATGGAAGTCTGTTCCCACTGCTCTCTTAAAATAGTCACCAAGGGCTTTTCAATTATACAGGCCACGCTCTAAGAAGGGGCCCAATCCTAAAACCAGAGTGTTTACCTCCTCTCTAAATCTTACGGGCTTTGATTAAGGGGGCAGAAGAGGACAGATGAGAAGCTGCAGCAGAGAGAGGACAGAGCGAAGGGGAGATCCGCTTCACTTCGGACACAATGGCTGCTGTAACCATCAGTCGTGTGTGACCGCCGGCTTGTTCCGTGATGTTAGAGGTCGTGGAGGTAAGACAGGGAACGTCTACACAGAACGAGGGAGTTATTGGACTGTCCGGATGTTCGAGTCAGAGCGAAAGTACTTATTAAAGCAAGTTAAAGGGGTCGGGATTTTACATGCCACACTTGATTTCGTTTAAGTGGTGGTTAAAATGTGCATCGTGTCAGCCGCGTGAGGAAGAGACGAAACTGCGACTACAAACGCTTCTACGTGCAGTTTCACAGTTTTACTTTCTCAGTAGTTTCCGAGCGACAGTAACTCATTTTGTAGACTGTTTGCCCACTTATCTGAAGGTTGGAGGTTCGACTCAAGCTCTCAAATCACTGAGTCACTGGTTGGCGGTGCAATTCTAGCTCCTGCACATGGATACTGTTGTGTTCTTGGGCAAGACACTTAACCCTCCTCGCCCCTAGTGTCTGCGTACACTGGTTTATAAATGTTTGTGTGAGTGTTTCCCTGTTTCAAAGCATAAATTTACCATCTCATATCCATAAAATTTAAATAAAACCCAGATATACGCTTCCAGTCAAAAGTTTGGACACACTTTTTGATTCATTTTTCTTTATTTTCATGATTATTTACACTGTAGATTGGCCCTGAAGGCATCAAAACTATGAATGGACACGTACGGAATGTAGTAAATGAAAAATAAACGCAAAATATTTCAAAACTTGTTTAGATTTACAACATTTCAAAATAGCCACGCTTTGCTTTGAACCGCGGTTTGCACTTTTGGCATTTCTTGACCTCGAAGTGAGTTATTTCCCTTTTTTCCTTCGCTACATAATCCTATACATCTTGCTTCGTATATTTGACGTCTTCTGCGTGTATATAAAATGCAGAAAGTGGTGCACAAAGAATAAATACACTGAATGAGAAGATGTGTCCAAACTTTTAACATTTTCACACATGGATTGTCCACCACAGTCCAGACCTTAACCCCATTGAGAATCTTTGGGATGTTCTGGAGAAGCTGCAGCGTCAAACTCGACCAGCGTCAGTGCAACATCTTGGTGGGAAATTAACGCAACGCTGGATGGAAATAAACCTTGTGACGTTGCAGAAGCGAAATCGAAACAATGCCACAGCGAAGCTAAAGGCGGAACAACCAAATATCAGAGTGTGTGACCTTTTTGTTTTGGCCATGTAGTGTATTTTAGCTCTTTTGATTTAAACCCATGTCACGCCAAAGAGAAAGAATCATTATTTGCCAAGCGTGCTGTGTTGTCATATGCAATTAGCGAAGTCATTTACGCTGGATAATCCATTTTATTTTGCGATTAATATTTCACTGTTGACAGAGTAGCCAATAGTACTGCAACGACGTCTGTCAGGGTTAATCTAACTATTTACCGCGCCTCCCCTCCTCCTCCATCTATACTTCTTTATAAATTCTTTCCAGCTCACATAAGATCGGGGATGTCTTGGTCCTCTACAAACCCAGAGTTCGTAGAGTTCAATCAAAGCCACGGACGTCAAGAATCAGTTATTTCCATCGAAGCTTCGGCCCTTCGCTGACCCCACCTTTAGTCGCATTTGCATGTGTTTTATGAATGAGCCTTAGTCACTGTTTGTTTCTTTTTTACCTGAGGATTCCCTGACTGTCATCATGGAAAAAAATACTCACCGGCTGCATTACGTGTGAGCGCCTTTGTGGTTTTTACAGAAGCAACGGCTGCGTCTGAGGGCGTGGGTGCTCCCGCTGAGGCCTTCGCACTCATATTCCAAGCTTTTATTAACCGCAGGTGCTCAGTTTGGGGAACCTGCTCAACCTGTTTGGACACACTCTAAATGGGAACATCTTTTATACAATGCCCAGATGGTAGTGGTGTGGGGCAAAGATGGCGCCTATCCCCAGCTAAAGCATGTTCACATTTAATATCTGCTTTAGTCGAGCTTTTACGCTTATTCCAAAACCACAAGTAGAAATCCCCTTTTCAGGAGGAATGGCAGCCTTAAAGCGAACGCACGTAAATCCTGGTACATAAGAAGAAGAACAGGAGAATAAAAAGAGTAACCAACAAACCATTAGATGTGGATTTTACACAGGCAAAGTGGTGAAGTGTCTTGCCCAAGGACACAACAATAGACGTCCAGTAGGTTCAGCGCGACAACCAAAAATAACAGACTTCAAATGATTCAAAACAGAGCTGTTCGTACTGTGCTGCGATGCCACTGCTGCACAAGTGTTACAAAAAAGCATCAGCTGTGGAGATGGGTGTTAGTTAAAAAAACGATTAAATTCAACAACGGTGTTTATTAGAAATATAATTCACACAAACATACCTAATGTCTCGTTTCAAAAAGTGTCCCTCAGCCAAAACAAACATTTTCATCCCACCAGACATGCCTCGAGAGGTGGATGTGCACCGCCGATAGCCAAAACTAACAAGCAGAAAAGAACTGCTTTGTATCGAGCCATGCACCTGTGGAATAGTTTGCCTAGAGACTTTATTAACATAGAAAATGTTTTAAAGGTCATTAAAACCAAATTTTATGAAATGTTCTGGATAGTATACGCTGTTACTTTGCTTTTAAACCTCTTTGTACAAAACGCAATCGCACGTTTAATGATAAATCTGTTTGTTTTGTGTGATTGAAATGTAAACTGTAATGTGTTATTGATGCAAATTGTGTATGATGTGGACCACTGTAAGAGTAATTAAATAAAATAGAGAAATATATAAATAAATCAATTAAAAAAATAAAAAATAAGTAAAACAAATAGAGAAACATATAAATAAATCAATTAAAAAAATAAGTAAAATATATAAACAAATAGATAAATATATAAATATATAAATAAATCAATTAAAAAAGTAAAAAATAAGTAAAATATATAAACAAATAAATAAATAGATAAATAAATAAAATATATAAATACATAAATAAATCAATAAAAAAATAAAAAATAAGTAAAATATATAAACAAATAAATAAATAAAAATAAGTAAAATATATAAACAAATAAATAAATAAATAAATAAAATAGATAGATAAATATATAAATAAAAAAATAAGAAATAAGTAAAATATATAAACAAATAAATAAATAGATAAATAAATAAAATAGATAAATACATAAATAAATCAATTAAAAAATAAGTAAAATATATGAAATAAATAAATAAATAAATACATTTTAAAAAATAGATAAATAGTTTGCACTGGCTGGAGCTGGAATCCAAAATATTAATCTTCTAATTATAAGGCGGCCACTGCAATCCTCACTACAAATTGTGAAATGATCTGATTCCAATAATCAAATAAGGAAGTGAACATTTTGTAATTGCTTTTAAACGTTGCCATAAATGATTCATGCACATTTAAGGCTACTTTAGTTTTTGGTTGATCTTTAATTCAGCAGGTCAAGTGCGGCATAAACAGAGGCGCGTGCTCTATTTGTGCCGGCTGGAGTCTCCGTGGATTAGGATTTCTAACGAGCTAGTCTTTATAGGAGGCCCATCATCCCTATGAATAATGCACAGAATATATTAACATTATCCAAAATGACGGAGCACCTGGGAGTCCACAGAGTCTGTTTATCAAAGGAAAGGTCACTGGATGTACTTGGGCTGTCCTACAGGGTCTTTTCCTGAGGACGCCATGTTTTATCGATCTATGGGGAATTAACACACTATAAGTCAATATTTACATTGCATATTATAGTGGTTATTTAAGAATTATATGAAAGAAGTTGATAAATTGTGTGAATCATGACAGTAAATCATCTGTGCAGTTTATGAAAGGTTTATTTTCTTCAGAGCTCGGTGAGTCATCTTTCGCACTCCGCAAAATGTTTCACCCCGGCAGCTGTGCGAATCGGCTTCGTTTGTTTCTTTGCTGCTAATGACGTTTTGTGCAAGATTTGGAACAGAGCAGTAAACAAGAATTAAAGCCATGACAAATGCCCATGTTCTACTCCACAGTTTGTTATTTTTTAATCTGAAAAGCAAAGTACAGACAAGCTTTGTGCCTGTGTGCTAATAGCTTAGTGTTAGGGCATCTGGTGTATTTAGGTTTGCATACAGATTTTACTATGGACTCCAAGTCTGCAAAGTCACCAAGGAACAAGACATAGTCTACAGTAAAGGCAAAGGGTTTCAAAAGTGACTTTGAAACCCTCATTCCTGTGGAAAACAACTGAATGACTGAGGTCGGTGCTGCACATTACAACAGGTACGAGGCAGCGCCTTCAGGTAAGGTCAAAGGTGTGAGATGGTATGACAGGTCAAAGGTCAAAGGTGTGAGACAGTGTGACAGAAGGGTTTCAATGGATTCATAAATTTGACTAAATACAACCCACTCCACAAAACGTTAGGCTAAACATCTACGGAGTTAAATCACTCGCTAAAAAGGCAGTTGGCACAAACAGGATCAGTGACATTCACTGAATTTACAAAATAAGACAGTGTTGTTGCTATGCTAACAGAGCAAATGTAACTCTCAACAATAGAGAGGGAATATTTTCACATTTTCTGAAAGGACATACTTTTCCCACTGGCTGGTGATTCTTTGGCATTTAAAATGTGGAAAACAGCTGTTTTGATTCACTGAGGTAAGCAGCATGTGAAAGTAACAACTTGTAAAATGTTCTTTCATGATTCAGATACAGCTATGCTACAGGCTGTTGGCCTGGTGGACACAAAGATTTAGCACCTACCATTCCAATAAAGACCACACACTGATTTGAAGGGAATGCTCGTACAATAGCAGAAAGATCCCAAACCATTTATGCAATTTTATTTATTCAGCAAGTCACTCACATAAAATATGTTGTGGATAGATTTTAACAACCACTTCGATTTTTTTTTTTCCAACATGGGGCAGATCAGGGGTCAGCCGGAATTTACAACCCTGTGGAGACAAGTGTGGTGCAATCTCATTCCACGTCAAGAGAGCGGTTTTAAAGTCCAGCCTCGGTCTCTCTCACACACACGCACACACACGTACAGTACACACACACGTACAGTACACACACACGTACAGTACACACACACGTACAGTACACACACACGTACAGTACACACACGCCTGTGGTGGTGAGCGCTTCATTCATGAATCGGCGCGGCTCACTTTGACAGTGCATACCAGCATTCATTCAAAATCCAGGGACACCCTTTGCTCTCTTTCTCTGCTTTCTCTCAAACCATTCATGCTTGACGAAACACGCTCCACCCAAACAGTGAGTATCTCCATGGTAACGCCTCTTGTATATAGGGCAACCTCCAAGGTGTGTTCCTGTGCGTCTCTACCTCCGCAGCCTTTGAACTGTGACAACAGTTGAACGTCAATGTCAGCAGATAAGGGGTTTCCCTTTTTACAGCCTCCGTCGCCACGGCAACATTCCTGAGTCGACAAACATTGGCCCAGACATGAGCTGCATACCAGAGGATCTCCCAGGAAGTCCAAGCAGAGCGTGTTGTTGTTGATGTTGCTATAGTAGTGGCTGAGGGCCAGGGAGTGTGCACAGGTGAAAGTCGGCACGTCGTCTACCTGTGACGACTGTTGTAGTAACGGAAGCAGCTTTATTTAGACTGTCATTAAACGTCACGGTGTCAACTGAGGTTATTATGCCGTTAAACTCTACTTCAGTATATAGTGTTATTATTTTTGGTTTTGGTTTTCCACACAGTTTGAACTTAAAACAATGATATAATTGTTGATCTTGAGGATCACAAGATGGGCCGGATGTGGTGGAGATATTTGTGACCTTTTAGCTCCTGAGCTGGAATTTCAGCCTGAACTTTAATGCTTTGGTGATTGTTTTTACATACTACATTTTGGTGATTCATTGTACAGCATTTGGTTAATAAAACTAAGACGAAACATCACATCTACTCAAAGAAATACGAGAGAAATAAGTTGTAAGATTTGGATTTTGTGCATTGCCAGTAAAAGAAATCTTTTGCCTTTTAGCCAAATTTCTTTTGCAGAGCTTGGACATTTCAATAAACCACAATAAACCACAACTCTCTGAGGATAACTGAGTTTATGGAGCTAATGATCACTAAACTCCTCAGTGGGCTGCGTTCCTGTGTGTGTGTGTGTATATGTGTGTGTGTGTGTGCGTACATGGTCTGTCATGGCCACCGGGGAGGTGTGAGGCTCGCAGCCGCTCAGTGCAAACATAAACTGAGTCCATCTGCATGCCTGGATCCCCTCCAACAGCAACAGCACACAAACACACGCATGCAGCACTATATGATATCATATGGTGTCAGTGGCTGTAGCAAAGCACCATTTGACGTAAATGCAATAATAGGCCCGGGGCAGATGCTTTGCAGTGTGCACATGCGGGCTAATGGCGTTTGTAATACACAGGACAGCACGCAGAAGTGTACAGTGATTCAGGTTACATCACAGCTGCAGTTTTTCATCAGACAGAATGAAAGTAGGACTAGTTTTGCTTTAGGTTTTAGTTTGTGAAGGCAAAGTATGGCACAGGAATGTCATTAAACAAACAAAGATATTATTATTGTGTGTACTTTGGGGTACTTCTACTTGAATTCTTCCATCACAACAGTTTCAATATTGTTAATTTGCTTAAAGTGCGGCAGCTGTGTTGTATGTTTATCGTTTTTATGGAGGTGTGCACGTACGGCTCTGAACCATTGTTAGTCTGGGCTCGAGAGCAGTTAGTCTTGGCTTGAGTTAGTGCAATTTGACTTGAGAACCACTTCTTCTTTTGTTTTACGTACCATTTCAGTCAAAATGCATCGCTCCTAATCAGCTGCTACTTGGGATTTCCTTTACTTTTGGTTTTGCTGTTGTTTCTGCAAATTTGAAGAATGTTGTTTTGAGTGATGCTGTGTAACAGAAGGCCAAAGCGAAAAAAAAACTAAAAAAACTCACCACGCCAGAGATTCGTCTTGGAAACCGCAAAGCCCATGGAGAGGAATCATCCAACAGAGTGTCTACACATGTGTGCTTCCAGCCCTAACATGCGTACATGGCTGAGAACTATCATTTGGTTTCAATTGCCAGTGTAACTTTAGTAACTGCTCGGATTCTTTAACACTGTGTGAAAACGAAAAGATAAATGACCCGCTGCGACTTACAGTAACAGCGTAACTACAATTTGATGAGTTCACTGTCATTGCTCTACCAAACAAACGCTAAAACGCAGGTGAGAGCCATTCCAGGAGATTATTTCAGGGATTTCAAGGTATGGAATCCAGCCAGGGCAAAAAAGCGAATACTTCACCGTCATCTCTATGTTTTGAAAATACACATCTTCAACTAATTATGACTTTCGGCGGTTGTCTGTAAAGGTCCGAGTTGCCGGGATACAACAAATAAAAGCAGCGGATTCCCAGCTGTATATACTGTACAGTTAACCATCCATCAAACTCATCCCATCTCCTCGGGAACGCCACACTTTCGCTTTGAACTTGTGGATGCAGGTCAAAACAAAGAGAGGGAAAAAAATCAGCAAATGTTTAAAGTCTTGTCATGACTTTCTTCTTATCAGACATGCAGACGGTTAATGCATATGGATTATTAGAGCCAGATTGGACTTACAGTGCAGGACTGATAACATCAACAAGTGTTTTTCTTTAATTAAGCGAGATATTGGTAAAAGTGGGAACAGGGAAGCAAGTGTCCATTCAGATTATCACCGCTTTTATAGGTCTGTTTTCATGTTTTGCACTTTTATAACTCGAAAACTGACACGCTACAGAAATTAAAAGTAGAAAAATAAAAGTGGTATGACAAGATATCCAGACTACGCATTCTCAGAAATCCTTACGTAAGAGCTGCTATGTCAAAACTCCATCACGCGTTTTTATCTCCACAGAAGAGTATCAACAAAGCATAAACACTGTCATTTATTATGTTAATCACTCTTCAAACTTGGCTTTTTCCAAGCGGGTACTCCACATGAGTCACCCAGAGGTTTTGCAGGTTTTGCAAGTTTCATGCTTCGAGATACAAGGATCCTGGTCCAGCAAGTAGAACCAAACAAACACAAAACACAAAAAGTGCAGTGAGTTGTCATGGCAAACTTCGATCTTAATCCTCATTTGACTTGACTTATGTGAATCCTGGTTAGAAATGTGAAAACAGTTACAACAAATCAGTCTGTAAATATTTGGGAAGGTTCTGTTACTGGACAATAACACTTAATATATTTACTGCACTTTCTCAAATCTATTTTTACAACAGTAGATCTCTTCAGACACCTGTTGAGCGCAAACAACGGACAAATGAAGGCCACAAATAAAATAAATAGGTCACATTCTGTCCTTTCCTGCTCAGCATTACTGTGAGAAACTCTGTGTAAATAATAAACTGTATCAACTGAATCCATGTAGAGATTAAGACCAGTTTTGTGGAACCTTTAAAGGAAATGCCAGGACTTTTTATTATAGTGGAGATGCTCTGCCGCCATCTAGAGGTTGATATATGTGACTACAGATGGAGAGGATGTTTGAATGTCTATGTGACTGTAACTCTTAAAACATAATCTTTGTGTGTTGTTGTTGTTGTTGTTGTTGTTGTTGAAGATGTTTGTGTCAGAAAAAAATCCAAAATGGTGGGTAAGACGTGCACTTTTTGCTTTTGAGTTCAAGGTTTTAGGCTAATTCTTAACATATGATAAAGATAAATAGTCTTTCACCTTAAAAAAGATGATTAAAGAAAAATAATCTTTACTTTACAGTGTGTCTTGTTTCGTGAAACAGGAAAAGTTACTGCAAACACAATCGACTCCACACTGGTCAAATGTGTTATGAGCCGTGGACAGACTCGTGTCGCTGCTGCTCCCATGTTCTCACTGTGACACCCACTGACACTTAGTCACCAACCAACAGTCATGTCCCCCCCTCACCGTGCCAACAGTCTGATGAGTCAACGCATG
The DNA here is from genome assembly GCF_009829125.3 of Periophthalmus magnuspinnatus. NCBI lineage: Eukaryota > Metazoa > Chordata > Actinopteri > Gobiiformes > Gobiidae > Periophthalmus > Periophthalmus magnuspinnatus. Next base: position 21,054,316 of record NC_047148.1, on the reverse strand, counting down.
GAGCGTGTCCTGTCCCACAGAGAGACACACAGAGACATGGAGCGTGTCCTGTCCCACAGAGAGACACACAGACACATGGAGCGTGTCCTGTCCCACAGAGAGACACACAGACACACAGACACATGGAGCGCGTCCTGTCCCACAGAGAGACACACAGAGACATGGAGCGTGTCCTGTCCCACAGAGAGACACACAGAGAGACACACAGACACACACGGAGAGTGTCCTGTCCCACACAGAGACACACACACAGAAACACACATATACACACACACAGAGATGCACACACACATGGAGCGTGTCCTGCCCCACAGAGACACACACAGAGAGACACACACAGAGAGACACACACAGACACATGGAGCGTGTCCTGCCCCACACACGTCAAGAATGAACCATTACTTTACACACAGAGACACACACACATACAGAGATACACACACACAAACACACACAGACACACACAGAAACATATAGACACACACACACATGCGTCATAGCATAAAAAAAATGGTTTGGAAGAAACTGCCTGGCAAAATGTAGAAAGAAAATATGAATTAATAATAAGCCAAAAAAAAAAGTCACTCATAGATTTCCAGCTGGCACGTTTCAGTGAAGTGACTCATCTCACAGACGTTTACAATTAACTTAATTTCATATTTATGGCCTCAAACTGTGTGAAATAGAGGAACACTACACTGTGTATAAGTTAATATAATAATACAACACAATATATTAATTAAAGGTAAACACATGTGTCTTTGTCAGTATTTGCTCAAAACCAGACAGAAAAACAAACATTATCCTGATTAATTCAACACAATTATAATATTAAACTATACTTAATCACCCCACTGTGCAAAAGAGCATTTTACCAACCACACAAACAACTTTTTATCAAAATAAACTGAATAATAGTAAAGAGTATAACGCCTTAACTGCCGAAACTAATGACTCTGATTTAGTGAAGTAAAAACAAGTTGACTTTCAAAGACGGGGCACATAATAAAATGTCTGATGTAGGACATGTCCAATGGGACCTTTATCAGATCAATGACTTTGACTTGTAATATCCTCTGTAAAGGTCAGTGGGTTTGTGTGCTGTAACGCGCAGCACGCAGCAGATGGCACTAACAACTCAGGATCAACGTCCACACAGAACACAGAACGTAGGATTTTAACTGGGAAGCTCAAAATTAGAAGAGACGCTGAGGGTTTTAAGTGTGTACGATCCCAAATTGTGTCTCATTTTTATAAGTTATGGCACTAAAATAGACTCACATAGTGTCCAGATAAAGTCACAAGCTTTAATAAGACTCTCTGTTGACCCAATCACATCACAAGAGCCAAGTGCTAATAGTCTATAGGTGCTGCTGTCACTGGAGTAATAAGCTTTTCACAGATTGAAGCATGTGGGACCAGCTAATTGTCCAAAAATATTAAAGAATCCATCGGTGACTCATAGGATCTTATGAAAGGATGAATCACAAATGCGGTTATTAAATGGGGAGAAGTGAAGACCAGGGTGTGTAGGTGTTTTACAAAAAAAAAATGCATTTAATTAAAAGACGGAGGAAAAGGTAAAGGTAACTAAAGATACGCGTGTAAAGGTAAAAAACAGCGTGTAATATCTGGCAACCCGCTGTGAAATCTGGCAGTGAGGAGCATCATTACTTCCTGACGCTTTCCCAAACTAAACAAGGTGAAGTCCAAACATTTTTGACACGTCTCGGTCATGTTAATGCTCATACGTGTGTCCAGAGTCACAATTTAACACAGTTTAAACATAGTAAAAGCGGCTTATCTTTTAAAAGAGCAGAGAGGACATCGTCTGTTATTAAATCAGGTGATCTAATTGAGCCTGCGGGCCGCCTGTCCTGGTGCGCCTGCCTTACAGCTCACTGTAATGAGGCCACTTGTCCCTTGGAGCTCCTGATAAATGACACGGGCCGTAATGATGCTGCTCTATAGCGTCTGACTGACAGCGCTGTCATACTGAGATAGATGTGGTCGATATGGAACGTGATGCCGAAGATCAGGTGTACGCACGAAATCATGTAACGCTGGGATTAGTTATGAAACAAAACAGATTATAGACACAGGAATTAAATGAGTAGATATGTGTAATAATATATAAATGATTAGACATGTGTATTAATGTTCAGGCTACAAAAACAGTGAAAACACACATCTTTGTAACAGATTTACCTCTAAAACTATAATCAATGTGCTACTAAAATCTATAACGCACAATGGGATAATCAGATAACCTGTTAAATGCGATTTCTATTCGAGTAAACTTCCACATGGGATGCTAAGATCTGATAAAAATCTTTTGTCAATACTACTAGCTGGAGCGAAGAAGGACGAACCTACACTCACTGACTGGATTCAAGTTGTCACCGAGATCTACGACATGGAGAGACTGACCTTTTCACTGAGACTTTCTGCTGACAAATGTAAAAGATATTGGGAGAAATGGGCTTGTTATATTGAAAAACTAGTTATATGATCATGTTAATGGAATAACTGCATTGTTTCTGTGTTCTTTCCTGGATGCTCTGTATTGTTTTTTGTGGTCTGCTGTTCTTTCTGTTCTAAAATACTTATAAAACCCCTAATAAAAATAAAGTAAAAAAAAAAAAAAAAGCAAATTCTGGTCGTCAAACATACCTGATCTCAGCTAATCATTGCACTTTTCAACAGTTGTATCCGGAAAAGAAAACGCTATTCATTTAAAAATCACAATCTTTAACTATTTCTCTTTCGTTTTTGTCAGATTTTTTTTTGATTTTGCACGATTTGTCTTGTCAAATCAGAAAGAAATCAAATCAAACTCACATCATACCTAACGGTTTACGTGACGTTTCGATAATCTGATAACTTCAGAAATCAGATCATGATCAGATTTGCGTTATGCGTGTAAACAAACCTGAGTAGATGTCCTTAAAATATGCGTATACTACTAGGTAAACTACTACTTAACTAACATATTAATATATAGACTGTCCATAAAGTCTCAAAGGCAGTTGATCAAATATGTTAATCAGACTTTTTCTATTGTCCTCAGTCGTTTCCAAAGTGTTTGACCTCATTAAATCCACCTCTATATGAGCTCCATTCATCAACAGGACGTCTGACATACAAAAATGCAACGTTTTATAACCACTGAGCACAATAGGACACATCTAATTAATAAATCTTATCAACTGCCTTTGTAATTACATTTTAAAATCATAAAGCGACACCTTGTACTACAACAGGTAAAAAGACACATACATAAAGTCTATAGCACCTGAACGTAAACCCTGTTGGATAAAATACACAATGACTCTTGGCCGTTTCCAAATTGTATCAAACATGAAATAATGAACCGTAATAACCGACTTCATGACTCTGACATTTGTCTCAGCAGTCGTCACGTAAACGTCATTAAGCCACTTGTTTTGTTCGATCAACAATAGATGAAATAGTCTCTCATTGAATGGTGTGTGTGTGTGAATGGTGTGTGTGTGAATGGTGCATACTCACGTCTCATGAGCCTGTGAGAGTGATCAGGCCGGATGATTCACAAGCCCAAAACATAGCAACAGTCCTCTCCGCAATAAGACTTTACACAACAGTAGTAGACGCGCTGCCATCTGTGGGTTTGTCCAAAAAAAGATTCCACTGGCAGCCCTGAGGCACAAGACACAGCGTGAGAACGATTTAATACACACTCTTATGTTATTTTATTATAATACAGGATAGTGAATAATGACATGGGACCAGTAAAAACATCTTTTCACACATTTGATCTGAAAAGAACGTAATGACCAATAAAATAATTACAGTGGGTCTGTGTAAATCCTGTTGGATCCAGAGCAGCTGGTCCCAGAGGATCTAGAGCTGGAGGTAGAATCACATTTCCTTCAAGGTCAGTGTTAATCATTCATGACCGTCTCATCAATAAATACTGCACAGAATCACGACGTTCCCTCATGGTTATAATAGTGTCAGTAGAACAATGTAGACACAGGATCAACACGGACAGAACATATTCATCTGATGAAGGACAAACCTGCATGTGTCACATGGACAAAGTGCACACAGTGTGTTTGTTCACAGACTTAAAGTATAATGACCTAATATAAACTCAAAACCACACAAATATTTAATAAGATCAAGGTATAAATACTATATTTGTCTTTGTACTGACACAGAGTAAACCTGCTCTGGGAGTAAAAGTATTTTATTTATATGATTATGAAATAAAACACAGATAATGAGAAAGACACAGACAGACCTGGACCAGAGCATCACTATAGACTCACACATGAGGCCTGTGGAGCGGAGGGACCTCACAGAGAGGAGGGGCCTCACAGAGCGGAGGGGCCTCACAGAGAGGAGGGGCCTCACAGAGCGGAGGGGCCTCACAGAGAGGAGGGGCCTCACAGAGCGGAGGGGCCTCACAGAGCGGAGGGGCCTCAGGAGGTGACCATGAGGCCACTGTGCATTAATACACTGTTTAATTGGAAGTCGCACTGTCAAGGCCCAAAGCGGTCCACTGCACCTACATACACCTACATCCAATTACATGCTCCTACATGCACCTACATGCTCCTACGTCCACCCACATGCTCCTACATCCACCTACATCCACTTACATGCTCGTACATACACCTACATGCACCTACATCCACCCACATGCTCTTACATCCACTTACATGCTCCTACATACACCTACATCCACCCACATGCTCCTACATCCAATTACATGCTCCTACATACACCTACATGCTCCTACATCCACCTACGTCCACCCACATGCTCTTACATGCTCCTACATACACCTACATGCTCCTACTTGCACCTACATCCACTTACATGCACCTACATCTTCCTACATCCACCTACATGCTCCTACATCCACCTACATCTTCCTACAAGCTCCTACATCCACCTACATCCTCCTACAAGCTCCAACATGCTCCTACATCCACCTACACGATCCTACACGGTTCTACACGCTCCTACATACACCTACATGCTCCTACACGCTGTGGACAGCCCACGTCCACGAGCAGCTACGTAATCCAGCGCGCGCGCGCGCCGCAGCCTGTGCGCGTGAGTTCATTACATTTGGAGACTTCAGAGTCACATGTCAAACCCGCGCGCACATGTTAATGAAGTTAGACATTTAGAGGTGTGCGTCTAATTGCTGCGTGTTTTCCGCACCTCCACAGACTGTGCGCTGGAGACGCACGGGAGCAGCATCACGCTCCTCCGCCGCTCCTGTGCATTCTTCCCCGCTCTTCCCCGTCCGTCAGCGGGCGTATAAAGGCTCGTGCCTGTGGAGCCCGTCTGTCCGTGTCTGTCCTACTGCCTCAGAGCAGGAGACGCCGCGGATCAGAGGAGTTTGAGACAATAAACAGGTTGTGCCGCTTCTTCTCTGCGCGCCGTGTCATTCCGGAAATCTGCCCTCAGAGTTGGAGCAAACAGGTGCGTAAATCAAGTCCTTTTTACTATTAAAATGCATTTGTGTAAAGTGAAGCAGCGGCGGCTCTGACACTTTGGACCAGGTTCCTACAGGTGGATTTCTCTGGGCACAGCTCTGATCTCACGGTGTAGCTTTTCCGCGAACATTGATCGTTTGTGTCTTTAAAACAGATGAATCAGAGCAGTGTTTAAAATAATTACACACTTGTGACTGTTTTATTTGCACATTTCGCCTCACAGCTGTGCGTCTCAGTGTGTGTGTGTCATTTTGGAGCCAATCAAGCAGCGATGGACGCGTTAATGAAGGGTTTCTCCAAAGCCAAGGATGGAGTCGTGGCAGCGGCGGAGAAAACCAAGCAGGGAGTGACTGGAGCCGCGGGGATGACGAAAGACGGGGTGATGTTTGTAGGTGGGTGTTATCGTGTCATTGTTGAAGCCAGGGGGCCCTTTAAACCGCGTGCACATTAAACACTGAGGCTTTTATTGTGTTTCAGGGACGAAGACCATGGATGGAGTCTCCACAGGTAAAGACACTGGGCAGGGATTTTGCAGCATGGACCAAGTAGGAACATGGTCTGGAACAGGAAAGAGGAGCTCACACACAAACCTGTAGGCGTTGAGATGGTCCCAAACCTACAAAAAATGTGTCCAAATCATTCTGCATTAGTTAAAACAAAGAAGCTGATGATTGGGCCCATGGTCACTTAAAGCCACATCCGCCTAAAAACAGCTGATGCGTCTTAATTTCCAAAAGGCAATAGACATTTTATATAATTGTGATCATCTCCAGGCATCAAAATGTGCAGAAAAAACATAATTATCCACATTGGGGAGTCAACACGGGGGAACAAACGCGTCTTGTCGTCCCAGAATTGGACCCTCTTCCTATTAATTTGTATTAGACGTGGGCCAATCTGAAGCTTTTTCACCCCAACGCCTCCAAATTTCATAATATTCTCCTCTAAATTGTAGTTATTTTCACTTACAACAAAGCACAAAACAGCTAGAACGTATTCTTGATCTTAAAACGATACATATTTATAACATTTTTAAACTGTCTGCAGCTTTAATCGGAATTTTTTCTGCTTTGATAATCGTGACTCCAAGTTTTGATATCGTCCCACGCCTACGACAACTGTTAATACACTAAAAGAAAAGATTAAAAGTAATAGTTTGTGCAAAGTTATTGATCATCCAGGGCCGTAGTTGAGTAAAGTCGTTCTCGGTCGACTAAAGACGTGCCCCGTGCGTCGATTAATCAACCAAACAGTGACAGATTCAGAGGTGAAGTGGAAGATTACAGACCTGTCACTCCCTGCTTTCTCCTTTACGCCTTTGTGCAAATAAATCATTTTAATCCTAATCGAATACTTGTTTTATTAGTCAACTAAAAAGACAATAAAATAAAAAAACCTACAGCCCTGTTATCCACTAAGACGCCGTTTAGTGACAAGGAAACCGTGCTGGAGAGGGCAGTTATCTCCGTGTCATATTTCATTTCTATTACTCCCAGCAGGCAGCGTTGTGTTATTTTTCATACACACACAGAATCCTTCGGAGGCTGCCAGTTTGAGGAAAGGAAAGACTTTATTGTAGCTCAGGTTTACGACAAACAAACAGGCCTTGCAGAGTCAGGAGGCGTCAGTAAAGTTGATGATTTCGTGAAGGTTTGACCGCGTTTTTCCGCTTTACCGTCTCGTCTAAATTAAACGCTTTTAGCCTGAAGTTAAAAAAGGTCGATTCATTTTGCGCTAAAGTGAGTCTAAACCAGCTCCTATAGTTCACATTTTAGCAGAGCGCGTTAACTATTCAAGGTCGTTTGTTCTCAAAAGGCCATTATGTCGTTTGAAATTAATTAAACATCATGCGTAAACTGAGTAAGTATTTGAAACTGGTGTGGTTTTTGCAGTAATTACATGACACATAATGAGGATCGACGTGTTTAAAATGCCTCTGCAGGGCGTTGTCGCATGTTAATAGAATGTTGACATGTCAGCTCTAACGATCACTAGTTCACTTAAGTTCAAACACATTGGGAATTTAAAGTTTCTCGTCGCTTCTGTGGCCGTAAAAATCACACGTTATCGTCTATAGATCAGGGCGACGTTAATCTCTGAGGTGTTGTGACTCTACAGGGACTCCTCAGTCACACCTTCGCCTTCTCTTTCCTCTCGTCCTGTAGTTGCAGGTAAAACGGTGTCTGGAGTGTCTCAAGTGGGCGGAGCTATGGTTACCGGGGTTACAGCTGTGGCCCAGAAAACCGTGGAGGGCGCCGGGAATATAGCCGCGGCCACCGGATTGGTCAAGAAGGATCCAGCTAAGCAAGTAAACGCACAATTATTACGTGGAAATGGACTTTGGGGGAGTGTTTTATCGTTTCAGTTCTATCGGTTGGATTTAAGTGGCATCAAAAGTGTCTAAAATGTGTAAAATCGGGCTGGAGCGAAGGTTAAACTTGACCTTTTTGCTCAAATTTGGACCTGGTTTAGGATTAATACCTCTGTGATCACAAATTAGAGCACATTTTGAGCGTAAATAAACACATTTAATTCACTTTACGCATCACAGTTTGAACAGAATGGCGATAATAATGATCTTTTTACACATTTTTTCAGTAGATGCATTATGGATTTAGCTCTTATTGTCTTTCCAGTTCCCTTTCCGCAGCCCCAGTCCTGTGTAGCATCATGTTCTTCATTGTAGCGCAGACCGGTTGCTATAGAGAAAATTAAATACGCCTTCGACGTTGTCATATTTGTTATTGATTCACCGCCATCTGCAACCAGCCACGAGGCCCGACACGGTCAAAACGGCCAGCCAACCTCGAGTCTGTCGTCTTTGGTGTTATTCCTCCTCCTCCATCCCACGAAAATGATATATCGTTGGCTTTTGCATCATAACATTGGCCTTCGCACGATCCAGTTTTCCATATTTAACAATTTACTGGCGTCAAGACGGAGAAATAGTCCCCTCTCAATTCCCGTTTTCAGTCGTTTCTAGGTTGCATCGCTTTGATTGTGATTAATATTTCAAATCATCTTGTGAAAAAACAAAAAAACTCGGAGAAACGCATTTGTTGTTATGCTCAATTTCCTGTATCTAATTACCACAGAGCACAGGGGAATCTGCTCCATCTCCTGAGAGCGACGCTTAGACTTGCTTTTAATAGGTTGAGAACATTATTAAAACAAATCAAATGCACTGTTAAGTTTAGCCAGTTGTGTTTTTCAAGCAGCTGCAGAACAATATGCAGCTAAAAACGATTTTCGGTGGCTGCTGAGGGAACTCCGCCTGCTTTATTGTGAGGACCTTTGCTTTTCCAAGATGGCCGACTACACAAACTAACAAACAAGAACTAAACAAACATGTCCAAACAACCAGACAAACACGGGCGTAAACACGAAAATCCCTCACACGGAGACAGCACGACAACATCCGCATGTTGTCCTCGTTTTACCATTATCACCAATCCACGCAAAGTCGTTAATATTCATTAGATTTTAATAAACGATCCCGGGTTGACCGAGGCCATCTAGGGTCGTCTACTGCACGCACACAGATGTAAACACAAGTGAAGATTCAAGGTTTGCTTTAGATTATTGTCCTAATCTCAGTTTTTCCTCATTTATCAGCCGCTCTGAGTCACTGTGTGCGAGAAGAATCAAAACTATTCATCACGCAGAACCTTGACTTTCAGTAAACTGCCTCCCTCTCCGAGTCATTTCAGCTCAAATTGATTTTTATTGTAGAGTAGTAGCGTACAATTCTTATAGAAAAATAATTACTCAGCTGTTCGGAAAGTGTTTCTCAGCTTTTGGAGAGCGTTTGATGCTTTACTTTGGATCTGAGGTGTAATTAACGGTTAAGGTTGTGCGAAAAGGGGACAAATCCTATATTCAGAGTGCGCTACAACTGCGTCTCCGCTAAGAAGGTCACTACAAAGACGAGGCATAATCAAGGGCCCTCGTGTCGTCTTCACTGATCCTGTAATGACTATTTGACGTATCGAGGCTTTAAGTGTTTTTGTGGATTAAGAAAATCCTCTGAGGGGTTTTTAGTAATGATGACAGCGTTTGTGTGTATTGGGTAGGATTGTAAAAATAATAATAGTAATAATAAAATAAATAAAAAAATAAATAATAAAGAAAAAAACATAAAAATAAATAATAAATAAAGAAAAAAAACATAAAAATAGATAATAAAGAAAGAAAGACAAGAAAGAAAAAATAAACCATCAAAATAAATAAATAAATTTTAAAAAACAAAATAAATAAAGCAAGCAAGTACAGATACTGATATTAAAACTACCAAAGAAACTAGATACTCGTTTGAACAAGAGTCAATATCTGACTACAAAAAAAACAACACATAAATTGGAGAAAATTTGACCTTCAGTTTTACAGACAATCCCAAATCAAAAGTCTGAAGATCAAAATATTAAAAAGTTTGAGTTTTGAGGGAGATACCTGATGTTTTGAGGGATATACTATGTCACAGAGGTGCCAAACTGGGAAGAAATATAATATAATATAATAAATACTGTAAATTCATACAGATTTTCATATGTATAGCAGAATAATAGCCAAATATTTCCCATTGAAAATATAAATAAAGTAGAGATATGTTTTTTTTTTCATGGCTAATGCCGATTGTTTAGAATCCACAGCAACTGATGAGCTCTGCCGATATTTTTGAGTTGATATATTGGGCCGATTTTGATTATTTTCCTCAAATTATGTCATTTTAATTTACTACAAACTGACTCACAGCCCTTTTTTTTAACCACAAACCTTTAAGAGAGAAGTGTATCACATTTAATGCATTTATCTCTTCGTATTAAAGTGTTAAACTAAAGATTTGTGTGTATGTTGGAGGCAGTAAATTGACCAAAACAAAATATCGGCTTGTGCTGGAGATTTAAGGCCGATACCAGATACACTAAAAAGCCCAAATATCGGCCCAGTATCTCTAATATAAAACATAAAAGATCCGCTGTTTGGTTGAGTATACGATACATTTTACAGATATTTAGATGTAATAACTTGATGAACAGAACATTGCACCCACACTGTGTTGTCTTTCAGGAGGCTGAAGATGCAGCAGCTTTACAGGATGTTGCAGAATCACCTGTCGACACAGACACTCCCGATGCTACAGAAGTAAGAGACAGCTTCTAAAACACAGGCCTGTCACGAGAATCACAATATCGAAGCTGGAACAACATGTTTAGGGGCTCAAAATATACTGCGTGTACAATTTCTTCGCAAATCGTGGGAATAAAAGAGCCATTTGTATTTAATATGATACGTTTTGAGCTGTAAAGGTTGAATAAACACGTTCTATGGCACTTATTGGTTAATCCTGCTGTTTATTTGTGGCAGCTCAGGCCTTTTAATGATGCAGTAAAGTAGTTGTAGTTGTAGCAGTTTCAATATGTCGTGCTTCAAAATGTTTTATCGTGACAGGCCTTCAGAAAAAAATGATCATATGTTTTTGTCTTAATGCGTTTGTGAGACAATTACGGAAACGTTTGTGTCTTACAGGAAGACTCTGATGACTAAAACAACCCAAGTGGAAGATTTGTGACCAAAACATTCCATGTCGCTCTGCCAAGTCCCGTCGTGCCTCGTCTGGTCCTTGATGAAGTCTGTCATTGTGTGCTCTCGTGTACCTGTCGCGTGTGTGTGTGTGTGTTTGTGTGTGCGTTTACGTCGTAGAGGAGAGGCGTAGGGCGTGTGTGTCTGTGCCTTTTGCACATCAGTCCTGAGCTGAGCCTTGGGCCGTGCAGCGCCTGCCACCAGCTGTCGTTCCCAGTGCCTCCCTCCCACTGAGGACACCACCTGGACCCTGTGTCTGTCACATGTGAGGCTTTCTTAATAACTCAAATATGGAAATATACCCCCAAAGCACCTAAGTGTCTATGTAAATGTACAATTTATCTGCTTCAAAGCAAAATGATAATCTATTTTTACTGGTATACTGTCACAATTAATGGTGGACTATTAAGTGCTAAGCTATTAGTGAACTCATGTTATTCAGCGGCGACTGCTGCTAAACCAGAATATCAATGTCGGGCTGTTTGGAAACTCGGAGCATGTTTTACTGCTGTGTGGATAACATGAATAAATGTTTAGAACTAAGTGTTGAATAAAGTACATGATGTATACAGCTCTTTAGTGTGACAATATTTGACTCTATAAAGGTCATTAAAGTTAGAATTAATGCACTTACTAAAGGTTATGTGCTGGTTTTAAGCAGTGAGTACTGTCGGGCCATTTTGTTGTCTCACCGTATTTTTCCACTAGATTCAGAAAGTAGGCCACATGACAAGTCTCTTGATAGAAACACCTACAGTGCAAGTGGGTGCATGTGTTAAAGCACATGTGAAAACTATCCTCTGGGAGACAATGGAGACTAACATTCATCCAGGCACCAAGCATCTCTATAGCAACCCAGTGACCAGGAACAGGAACAAGATACTGGGTATAAGTCAAGCATTTGATATGCAGTGTAATGTATATGTGTATTAATGCAGTGTGTGAACAACCGCTCACATGATCCTTTATATAATATTCAATAGATTCATATATTAAATGGTCCACTTTCCTCATCCTCCATCATTTTTAACAAGGACAAACAGTAAATCAGCCTTTACATTTGTGGGACGAATAAGGTGGAATATGGTCTAATATTATAACAACACACTGCAGCTACATGTTTCTGTTGGCATTACTTAGTCTTACATGTTTATCGTCCGTCAAATCAATAATGAGAATATGTTAATTATTTGCCGTTGCTAATTATGTCGACCCTAGAGTGTCCTTGGGCCGAGCAGTTCATCCACCTCGCTTACACACTGCAGTGAAAAATGTTTCAGTTAAAAAGAAAATCTAAAAAGGTGCGACTGACCTGAAACTATCACCAGATTTTAATGACAGCCAATGTGATCCACACAAGCAAAGACAGTATGCATTCAGCTATCAGAGCCATTATGCACATTTTTAAAAATAAAAAAATGCAGTTGTGTGTAACAAAGTTCTTTTAAGATAAAAAAAAAACAAAAAAAAAAAAAACATTGTGAGACTAGATGGGTCAGATTAGACCAACATCAAGCAAATAATGTACAAAAAAATGACACTGTCCTTGAAATGAACTTCAGACGTCATGGGAACATGATGCTGTGGGGCTTTTCACAAGCACAAAGCCAAGGAAATCGGTTTCAGAGAAAGAAAATTAAGTCACTAGAGTGGCTCAGGCAATCAGGTCTACCTGACGCCAATAGAAAAAAACTGAAAAAAGTTACATGAAAAGCAAATGTTCTGTGTGGAAGAAAAGGCCCAGACCACGTCTGAGAAATGCATCGATCCAAATCATCAATGCAACACAGGAGAGGTCTTAAGTTTATTACTAAGTCATTCTTTCTGTTAACGTTTATATGGGTTTCAGTAAATGCAAAAATATTCCAGCGTTATTCACCTTATAGCACATAGAATCTGGACCAAAAAGGAACAGCCTGATGCTTCAGGTGTGAGTCTGAGCCGGGGCAGAAGTGGCAACAACAGAAGGAACTTACCACCAGGCGATGAGCCTCTTAAAGTGACATTAACATAGACATGTTTTAAAAAGCTAACAGAAACTTGTATTGGTTTAGTTGTAAAGATTTTATGTGTTTTGTTCAATAACATAACACTTCCGTAATAAACGTGAATATTCACTTAGTCCATTATGTATCCAGTCAGAAAGTTAGAGCAAGTAGAAAATTCTGAACGATTATCTTAAAAGCTCTGTTCAATATGATAGGCATTTTTAAAAAAACATGAAAAGTGACATTTCGCGTCTCACTTTTTCTTCTTCCTCTTGAGGGCCTTCCACTCTCCCTCCTGTGTGGCCAGACTACCTAATAATTCCTTCACCTTTCTCTTTCTCTCCATGTCCCTGAAAAACAGGACGCGAAACAAGTTCAGGGATGATGGGACGAGACAGAATCAATACCAGTGAACGAGATTAGAACAAGTGAAGTAAATGTCAAACAGGTAAGACTCACTTTTGCATGACGTCGTTTAGCTTCTCTCTGGCCAGGAAGCGCGAGTCCTTCCTGATTTCCCTCAAAGCTCCCTTAAACTCTTTCTTATATTTGTGCTTGAGACGTTCCTTCTCCCGCTCCTCTCGGGTGCAGCCGCGCTTCTTACCGTAGTCCACTCTGACAAAAAGAAAAGATGAAAATAGTGCGACGAATACCTAAAATGGAAAAAGTTACAAAATCACCACTCACATTTCAACTATCTTTGGCGTCAGTAGCTTCAGAGGAATAGGCTTCTTCTTCTCAAACACTAAAGGAGCACGAGTCATTGTGGCGCTGCTAATGATTTCCAGGATCTCACTGTGCAAAGTCTGAGAAACACCAAAAGGAACAAAGGAGATTCGATACAACACTCTAGTGAAATACTTTTATACACAGAATATTTGACACGTACATGCAACGCCTCGGGTAAAACTTGCACGGAGAGATGGTTAGAAAGGAGTGTTCTGAGAGGTCTGAAGATGTGGCTGTAGGATGGAAGGTCTTTGTAGAGCAGCGAGCACCTCTTCACCAGGTCCAAGCAGGTCGATAAACAGGTCAACCTGCAAAACGAAACAGATGTATGAAAGAAGAGAAAACTGGAATCCACCGGGTGTTCATTTCTCGATTCTCCATTGTCTGTTGCATTAGACTTTCCTCAAACCCAGACACGTCCTCCAGCTCCTCCGGTGGGACCCCAAGGCGTTCCCAGGCCAGCCAAGAGACACAAGTCCCTCTAGCGTGTCCTACGTCTTCCTCAGGGCCCCCTTCCTCCTTCTAGAATATCATATCTATAATTTTGTACTAAAATGATGATAAATAAATAATTGTCTCAAATGTGTCTATATCCACTGTGCCTATCGCCTGCCTCCTATTGGTTCTGCACATTTGAAGGCCCTCCACATCAATGCACAACCAATTATCGCCTCTACAAGGATCTTTGCATACAGTTGAATGTCCAGGCTTGTCACGCCTGAGGAAACGCTGGACACCCAGGTGCGAGTCACAGAGAGTTGCTTAAATGCCTTACGTAGGTATAGTTAAAAAGGAACAGCTAAGACCGCCAAATTTACGAAAAATAGTATAGTTAATTGATTTTCTGAGTAATACGTCTTGGATAAAAGCTGTAAATGACAGAGTTGAGGGGCATATCTGCTCCATAATTATAGGGGAGGACAAATATAAATGTACGCTCATGCAGAATGCCTACGATTCAGCAAGGCTTGTTTGGAGTGAGTTGTTTGGTTTGTGCCCACACACCAGCTGCTGTGTGAAAGCATGTAGGCCACTCATCACAATCGCACAAGTGCTTCAATCAGTGATAAGCCTCAGTCTGGCCAGGTAAACGGAGTCTTATTCTCCCCCTTATGCTTTTACACACTCCAAAGAACACAGGCTCATTATTATAAGATTAGAATATCATAAGAGATTTACCTGTGGTGGTCTCTGTCCAGTTCACTGCTGAACTCCTGGTGTTGGGCTGCAGACAGAGGGATGGCGTTCTTACTCCAGCTCCGGCAGGACTCTGGGTTTGATAACACAAGCAGATCACTGTGCTTCCCCATGGGCCTAAAGGGGGGTACCACATTATAACCTGCAAACACAACATGTGATTACTCTGTTTTTATATTATTAGATTGTTTCTTCTTGTTCTTGTGATTGAGGTTTTGATGTTTGCAGTGGTTACCGAGAGAATTCTTCTCTTTGACAGCTACATGTAGTATTCCAACAAGGAAATTTACAAGTTCAGGCAGGAAGCGCTTTGAGAGCGAGATGTACTCCACTGCCAGACAACACAGCACAAGGCCCACTGTTACATCCTGGAGAGTCCTCACTGGACACTGAGCCAAACAAACAACTTTCATTTAGAAAATGTTGAGACTGAGACTTCACAATAAAAACCTAAGTACAGACATTTGTTTACCTTCGTTAAAGTCTGGCTGATGTACAGCAGAGCTGGAGTAGTGACAGGATGTCTGAAGTCAGATGTTGGAAAAAACTGTGCTGTCACCTTCAGGTAAATAAGCTGAAACAGACAGAATTGTAAACATTTAAGAGAATATATTTTATTTTGAACATATGATAGAACAGAATAGGTTTCATACCATGTCCAGTGTTGGAAAAGGAGCATAACCTTTGCCTTCAAGCTTTTCCTCCATGCTGTGAGCTGCATCTCCAATGATGGTCTGCATTGACTTACAGGCGGCTTCAGGAAACACCTGACACAGACCGTACAGCTCCCTGCATAATGAAAACTAAACACAGTCAACATGTTATGTTAAAGTGGAGCATAATAGTAACAGTAAACGTGTTCTTACGGTATGAGCTTATCAATAGTGGTCAATTCAGGTGGAGTTTTTGTAGCCAAGTCTCCGATGTACTCCAACAAAAAGCCAAATAGTTTCTGGAAAATTCAACGAAATGTGTTTGAGGAACATGGCAATTACCTTAAAAACAAATCAGTTATTACACTTTAAAGAGCCCAAAATACCTGCAATTTCATCTTATTTCCTACAGCTAAACTTGGATGGTTACATTTCTGAGTTCTAGCCACAATAATGCGCTGGTTTTCACAAGTGTGGCCATTAAGCAAATCTTTTAGGGCCTTGTAACTCTCTGGAACTGTAAAAGATTTGAAAGACATCAGTTTGATTCATCACTGGAATTTTTAAATTAATACTTTCAGTATTTAATTCAGCAGTTACCAGCAAATGTGTATGGAAGTTCAGCTTTTGCAGCTTCCTTCTGGGCCTTCAACTCTTCTTTGCTCAATATCTTCTTTGGCTTGGTCTCTTCCTTTGGGGGTTCATCTTCTTCTTCAGCGCTTTGCTCTGACTCTAGATCTGAGTGGCCATCCTCCTCCTCCGCTTCATCACTGCCATCATCCTCTTCCTCATCGTCCTCCTCTCCCTCATCTGAATCTGCCTCCTCAGCATCATCATCATCATCATCTGCGTCTGACTGATCCTCTTCACCACCATCTCCTTGTTTCTCATCATCATCATCATCATCGTCCTGTTCTTCATTCTCTTCTGTGATGTTCCATTTTCCATCCTGTGCAGACAAACACAATCTTACAGAAACTTACATTAAACGTGCGCTGCGTAACTTGGTGGTTTGTTTAAATGGAGATGCTGGTTTGACTAGAAAGTTCCAAAGTATGGCATTAAACATATTCATCTCCAACAGTAAAATATATTGGTAAGGCCTGTGAAGAGGCAAGTCTGCTCAAAGAATGGATGTTTATCAAGTTATTTCTAAGCAATAAAACACCTATAATTAAATCAACGTCCTTATGTTTATATTTTGACTTGTGTAATCCTCATGATTGATTAACTAAATCATCTTTTACATGAACAAAATTTCCTAAGTTACGCAGAGCAACTTTACAACATGAAAATAATACAAGTATGAGTTCTGCTACCTCATATGACAGGGTCTTTTTGTCATTCTTATCCAGAATAAAGCCATCGTTCAGGTCATCAGCCGACATGTGCGTTTGACTTTGTGTTTGAGCACTGTCTCCTGCTTCCTCCCCCAGCATTCTCCTCAGTCGGTCGGCCTACATATAGACATAATCGTGAAATTTAAGGGAAAAAGCAAAAAGTGATTAAGTTACATCTATAAATACACACCTCTAATTTCTGTAGCTTCTCCCTCTCCTCTCTGGCAATCTCCTCTGGAGTTTTCAACTTCTCTGATGGTTGAGCTTTCATCTCAAAGCCAAGCTCTCGCACCATCATGTCATATTCTTCAAGCTGAAACAATATAGCAAAAAATTAACACATAATTCATTCTGACATTGGAATAATTATGTTTGCGTGTTAAAATATTACCTTTGGCTTCTCCTCTGGTTTATCAGCCTGATCCGATTTGGGAGTTTTTTTCACCATCAAGGCTTGAATGCTCTTCCACTCCTGGTCCAGCTTTTCTGTCAGCTCCTGCGCTTCTTCTTTCTGCACTTGCCGTTCACGCTGCCAAACACACACACACGCACATAAAAACATATTACTACTACTACAAGTACTACTATAAAATACTTAGATCATAATTTTACATTTTCTTTGTTATAAAAATCAATATTGTGCTAAAACGCCTTAATACTCGAAACATCCTATTCAAAACTGTAGACATCCATAATGACATGATTAGAAAGACATAAAAACTATATTCTCATAT
The DNA here is from genome assembly GCF_009829125.3 of Periophthalmus magnuspinnatus. Lineage (NCBI taxonomy): Eukaryota > Metazoa > Chordata > Actinopteri > Gobiiformes > Gobiidae > Periophthalmus > Periophthalmus magnuspinnatus. Next base: position 21,036,600 of record NC_047148.1, on the reverse strand, counting down.
ATGTGTTTTTACTATTTTACTATAAAGAACAGTAGGCAGGGGTAGGGGAAAACAGACATTTTCTAAGAGATCAAGTCTTGGATAATGTAGGATTACTCAAATATGCACTAATCAATCAAAATAGAACTTGTGTTAATGATGAGGGAAAACTCCTAAAATACAGCTAAAGGCTCACAAAAGTCGATAATACACAATATATTCCCGTTAATTATACACATGAACACACACATACACACAGATATATTTTTCCCCAGATGAATAATGGCTTACTTTTTCCTGTTTGGACTTTTGTATGAGTTCTTCAATGAGCTCTTGTCTGGACTTGGCTCTCTGACTCCCCTCATCATCTGGCTGCTGTCCTGAACCTTTCTTTCTGAGAAGACCACCGCCGCCAAAGTGTGAGGCAGTGAGTTCAGCTACGGAAAGACAAAGTACTAGTTGAAGAAACAGTCGAGTTGAGTGAGAATAATCGTGCATCCAGAATTCAATCAACACCTGACAATAGCCCCTTCTCTTCAGTTTCCTCATCACTTCCAACAGCATCATTGAATTTCTCAATTTCAGCCAAAGATTGTCCGTAGTGAGTGAGCTCCTCTTCTTCATTCAAGTTGTATTTATCTTTCTTGTCATGCGTACGCTGGAAGAAAATAGGATCGATTTAGTAAAATAAAACCAACTCCAAAAGCCAGAAAAAATAACATTTTCAACTGCATTACTGACCTGTCGCTCCATGGCAAACCTCTGCAGGATTTTGTCTTCTGGTGCCATCTTGGAGTCATATTCTCCCAAACGTCTGTCAATGAGTTTACTTGATTTGTTTTTCTGTCTATACTCCTTTAACAGAGTTTCTTTTCTCTAAAGGAAAAAGAAACGCGAATTAGCATGATTCTGATTAAAGATGCACTATGTAACTTTTCTGGAGAGCGTCCTTTTCTCCATTAAGATGTTATTGTTTTATGCCTGCGAGGTTCCACAATATGTCATTAAACTTATTTATGTCCAAGGAGACAAGTGGGTGACTCCTCCAGGCCAAGTTACACATCAAAACTGTGGCAATGCGAGCCCGTTTACTCTAAGAATGTTGTTTTTGAGCAATAAAACATGTACAATTAAGTAAATACAAGCTAGATAAGTTTGAGCACATACTAAGGAACAATCCAGGCTGAGCAATAACATCTCCATAGAGGTAGACTCATATAAAAGTTACATGTGTAGGCTAAAAATGTGCAGGTTAATTCTGATATTATAGTTGCTTTACCTTTGTGATGGATTTGGATCGGGAAACCCCTGGTAGACCAACGTCATGTTTGGATTTTCTTCCCAAAACATCAAATTTCTTCCTGTTAATTTTCACTTCAAAAGGGTTGTTTTTGATCTCAGTAGAAGTTTTGGTCTTGCGAACCTTGTCGGCAAGATTCCTCTTTTTAGGAGGTTTACCCATCTGCAACACAAAAGCACTGTTAAAACGACAAGTTGCTCTAAATAAGTACCAAATAATCACAAATATTAAAAGGATGTGCTCTGGTAACTACTGGCTAATGCAGGTTCTGAGGTAGGCTATGTAAACAAACCGATTTTAATGGAGGCGGTTTTAGTTTTACCTTTGCGCAGAGTTAGTAAATTCTTTGTTAAATCCGTCTTGAAGAAATCATGAGGTGACGTGAGGTGTTTCATGCAATAATTTTAACAAAATAACTGTATTTCTTGCATCCACGTTGTTCCCTTAGCTGCCACAAACAGCATGGAGGTGGAACTTCCGTTACAGCGCCTCATCACAGCGCCTCTAGCGTTTGGGAGCAGAACTGACAACACAAGCCCAATGCACCTTTTTCATATTTAATTTTCATGCTTTCTTAAAAAAAAGCTTTTAATAATTTCTTTCTTGTAACTATGACACAAAAACCACACACACAGCCTTATTTTCAAGTAGTGTTTAGTTATGGTTGTAAAAACAGAGCCATGGCAAAGGAGCATTTAAGTATAATGTTGTAATATATGGTACAATAATGAGATACAATGAAACAGTTCAGAAGGGGCATTGAAACCATAATCGACCTATATGATTGTGATACTGTGAGTTAATAATCGTTGAAAAGAATTAAACAAAAGGTAAAGAGTGCAGCTTTCTACACAGTGCATAAATAGTCCTTTGAGAATTTATCAAGTCACAGTAAGCCTATGTATATATATTCACATTATTGAATTACTGAAAACAAAAAAGCAATAGCTTGCTGATCTGGTGGATTCAAACAGCAAATAGGGGAAGTTTGAATAATATGGGTGTACGTGCAGTGATTTGCTTATGGCTGTAAAACAGTGCTATTAATGTTTTTATCACGGTTATGCAAAGTGGTTTGAGTCCAAGACAGTGATTCACAATCATTCCAAACTATATGACAGGGCAAGGAATAAAACTTAAATATATTTGCATGTTATCAACAGAACAGGTTACAAGTCAATGTAAAATAAAAAAGCTAGAATACATGAACTACTCACTCTTTTCTCCAATACATGATCCCGCGACACTTTCTACACTGCCCTTCGTCACTTTGCTTTATTGCTCATTGTCTGTTGTTTGTGTGGTCGTAACACATGTCACATTAAGGCATCGAGATTAAACTTCTTGATGGCTAGATATACCTGGTGAATATAATCCGTCCAAAGAGTGTACTTTCAATTGCAAGGAGTAATAAATGAAGATACAAGATTCATTCATTGTTCACACTGAACACTGTTACAATCTCATTACATTCTAGTGGTTACAACAGTTAATATAAAATAAAACAGTTGGTTAAACTCCTTAAACCACAGTTTTGCTCATAAACATGCATTAAGAGGTTAGACAGGATGGACTGGATGCATCTCTACTTAAAGCAAATATCAAAAACCATTATGTAATTAGGTTTATACATTGTATACAAAGTTGGCACACATTAACACAACAAAAAAAAATCATCGTACATGAGAATGAAAAGCTTAACTGTGTTAAGTGTGACATTTCTGCGGGAAGCAACTATAACTGGAGGCGCTCAAAGCTATGGATCAGTCTTTTTCTTGTTTTTCTTCAAAAAAGAAGGAGTACGGAACTTCTTTTTCTTTTTGGAGGGGGACTTGCTGGGGGAGTCCTCTCCCTCCTGTTCTCCTTCAGCAAGCTCCTCCCCTTCGGTTGTGTCTGTTGGAGCAGGGGCGGATTCTTCAGCAGCTGGGTCAGGGGCAGGGTCAGGGGCAGGGTCTTCTGCAGCTGGTGCAGGTTCCTCAGCAGGGGGCGCTGTAGCATCAGAGGGATCATCAGGAGTCAGGTCGGGGAGGGTCTGTCGCAGGGTGGCAGCGTCACTCTCATCTTTAAAGGTCTGGTCTGGCAAGGACTCTGATCAGGGGAGGAATAAAAAGTTATTTATAAAGCGATTTAGTAGAACTCAGGAGCTGAACTTTTAACACAGCATTAGTCAAAGCATTAAAAGAGAAACTCTTCACTTTGTATTGCATTACCGGGAGATATTGGTTACCTTCCGCTCCCACAGTTTAAGCAATGTTTTTACACAAGTGCAAATGTCCTCATGCAACCCTCATGTTAGAAGCCAGAAGACAACTCCCTCACCGGCCAAACCAACGCTCCAACAGCTTCTCCTCCCACATGTTAGACTTTTAGCACCAACTGAGAGAGACACACACTGCAATCTTTTACCTTTACTTAAACAGGGAAAACCTAATCAGTGCAGTTCCCTTGTTCATTTGCAGCCTGTATACAAACACAAACAACATGGCTAAACATTCAGTAAAATGAACATCGAGTTATGAGCGAGCACTAGAAAAGGTGTCAAATTGTTCCACAACAGCATCAGTTTTAGCCAATTAAAATCCACAAATTCTAGCAGTTAAAGCTAAAATTCAGGTTAATAAAATGCAGTTACAGTGGCAAATGCCTGATTTATGTAAGTGAAAGTAAAAGACTAAAGATCTAGACGTTTAACTATAACATGTGTATTCAACAAATACTTCAAAACAACATCATAACAAGCCAATTGTGGAGTTTGCAAGAAAAAGCAGCAAATTTAAGCTTAAGCCACATGTCAACACATCACTGCTGTACCTGGTAAAGGACTCATCTGTAAAACAAACAGTCACCAAGAAATAAAACATTGAACTGTTCATGTGTGTACAGAAATACAGATCATCGTTTTACATGGACAGGTGCATTTGTGTTAAAAGTGGTTAATAAAAAAAGTGAATCGTTAATACAGGGTGTTTAATTAGCTCATTGCAGGGATTACTCCTGAACATCATCTGGTTCTATGAAACTACTCAACATTTTATACATACTTTCTGTAGATCGTTTCAAAAAAAAAAAAAAAAAAAAAAGCAAATATTGTTCAGAAATAATCCCCATCAACAGCAAGAGTTTCAGAGTGGCCAGTATCAGACCCGGCGTTAGTAGAGAACACAGATCGGTTTAGTCATGCACAGAAAAAGGGAGATGGCCACACACAAGTGAAGGGCGTTAATAAGAGGGTGACGAGGCAGATGGAACAGTACATACTTACTATGGCAACAGGTACTCTTTTGTATTTCCATCTCCTGATTGTATACGCAGCCACAAAGAAGAAAAAGCACAAGTAGAAACAAATGTCGGATGCAGATCAAACCACAAGCACTGAATTAAATGTAAAGGCCAAAACATACATCAGAAGATTTGAAAAGAATGGCTGGGAACCATTCTTAATAAGTTTGGAAAAATATGAAGAATGGAAGTGATGGTGTGGATGATAATCCAAACACCAAGTGACATGTTAATTCACAACATTTTGTCCATTAGATTACACCTTGACTCCTTATGTATTATTTAGTATTTGTAGTATTTTGTGGATATTAATGAAGGAGGTGTAATCCAATTGTAATAAAGACCAAGAGGGAAAAGAAACTGAAACCTAAAGAAACATTTCACTTTCATGTTCGAGCAACAAGCCTGCATAAATTAATCTGAAATAATAATCCTCTTGGCCTTTTATTACACATATTACAATTACTTAGTTATAATAAACAAAACACAACATGACCAGACTCCAAGACAAACAGGCAGATTGAAGGATAGAAGCCTTCACATTCCCATATACACCCAAAGGTGGCAGCTGCTGTCAGGTCAACATACCTTCCTCTGCTCGGACAGGGGTGCTGGGGGGAGTGGACACAGCCTTCAAATCTTTAGCCTCGTCATCAGGTTCCTCAGTTTGCTCTGAATATAAAAAGGCAGAAGACAAAGTGACTATGACTGTCTTTATACAAGTCTGTAAAACAAAACAGATTTAGGGAAAGTGTTGGATAACAGGTTGTAGCCCATGTTAAACCCCTGGGAAACACAACACTGCAACATAAAGAAACACCAAATCATAGAAGGGAAGCTTAATCAGATTAAAGATGAAACATCTTAAAACATGGTTGAGCTTGCTAGAAAATATTTTTACAAATAATATCAAGAAGCAAATAAGCACACACACCACCGTTATGTTTCTGAGGAAAATATAGTGAGGACGAGTGAGGACACTAACATCTCCCTCTGGGAAAGGTTAGAACAAAACCAAAAGGTGACACCAGTATTTATGTCCACACATGGGATTGCTCTGATTGGATAAGCTCCACAATAGAAACATCCATAGATTATAAACATAAGAAGCAAAATAACTATCAAGAGCTTTGTGGCTTACAAATCTACAAATCGAGGCTTTCTTCATAGCTCCTTGTCCAATCAAAATGCAGAGCAGTGATCTGCTTAGCACAGATGCCTTGAGAGAAGACATCATGGAAACAGGAAGGGAAAAATGAGACTGAGGATAAAACACGACAATGGCAGCAGGCTCCCAACCCCCAGGAAAAGAGAGCATACAGCAGCGTCCCAGTGCAGAGGCACATAGTGAGACGAACCAGGGCTGAGCAGGAGGGGAGGGGGGGGGGTTCAGCAGGACGCCACTCCTTCCTGTGTACCTGTGGCCTGCACCGCCTCAGCTGCATCTACCACTACAGGCTCCCTGCTGAGGGCTCGCAGCACGGCACTGTGGAACTCCTTCTGAGGGGACTCAAGAGCACATACTTCGTCCTCTGTCACTGCAAAAACATCATCTGCAGATGCTTCTAAGCCATCTGCACACGAGTCCTGCTCAGAGGCGGGTGTGGCGGGGGGAGGAGCCACCCAGTCTAAAGTGGGAGAGTCATTGCCAGACTGTAGACATGGAGAAACTGATTCAGACTTCGCTTCTGTGAAGGTCAGGACAGCTCCAGGAAGGGGCAGAGTGGATTCCTCCTTGGGATTCGCTTTTGCCTTGGCTGTAAATGTGTGTGTGAACGTGCAAAACATAACATCACAGAATATCCCTTCAAAACCAGTCATTGACTTACAAAAAATAAATGTATTCATTGTTGAAAGTATTTGTTACCTTCATGGCCTTTCTGTTTGAGCTCCACCTCCCTGCGGTACTCCTCCAGCTCCTGGTCAGTGAGTTTGGTGAAGGGGTTGGGACCCTGCTTACTGACGATAACCTTGGGTTGATATTCCTTTTCAATGATGGCTTTGGATGCAGTCACCAACTCCCCCTTCAGGACACACAAATGAATGACAGTGAAAAAGAGGTTGAGTGGATATTATACTTAACACCATTGTAGACCCTAAATAGCACTAAAAAGCAATAAAAAACAAAAAGTCTCTTCCTCGCACTACTTTTAACTGTTGGTAGATTAATGTCTGAAAATCTGAAAAGATGAGCATATTTAATCATTTAAAAACATCATAGACAACATAAATTGCATTTTTCTTTTTTCAAAAATGAAATATTTGGAGATGTGCATTTCAGGTGAAAAGGATTGGTTGTGACAGTAAGTACCTTTCTAAATGATTTAGCAGGACTATAGGACCCCTCGGACACATCAAGGCCATCAATAGTATCTGTACAGTCAGACAGAGGGGCGTCCTGCAATAGTAAACCCAGTGAAGGGAACAACCCAGCTCTTAGGTACCAGAATATGATCAAATGACTTTTTGGGGGGGTGGAAATGTTTGTGAACATCCACAAGTCCACCATACAAAGGTGGAAAGAGTCTTGTTACACTTAATGACATAAGCTTTGTCCTGTTTTGGATGTGAAAAAGTCATGTTCAAAACGCTGAATACTATAACCCTTAAACCAATCTTACCAAACCTAACAATACATTAGTATATTCTTTCCACCTCTGTAAACACAAAGCAACATACTATACGAGTATGCCACCAGACATGGAAGTACATGCAAAATTAAAAGCTACAAGAAAAAAAATGGCAATGACGTATGTTTTATAGTAAAACCTGCCTCTGCTCATGCACAATACACTCAAGAAATGCACACAAGGGGGCGCTCTAATGAAAATACATACAAATATGCACTGTAAATCTATATTTAGAAACTTTACTTGTGTCTTCTCTATCTGTTAAAGATATTTGGTTACAATTCAATAGGACACTATTGGACTAATCTTAATAAGATGGGTTTTCAATATAAAATGATTTCATGCATGGAGAAATAGATAAAAAAAAACATATTATAATAAACTTTCAGTGTATGACTATGGGCATAACCTGAGCTGGCAAGCTGTCAGAGCAGACTGCGGTTACCTCTTACAAATTACTCACCTGCCAGATTGACTTTGTCTGCAGTCAAAGAATAATGTCAGTTACAAAAGTCTCTCTACGCTCTAAGTCACCATAAACTTAATATTTAACACATTCTACTCTATATCTGTCCTGTAGACTGAAGAAACAGTGATCGTTCAAAGTAAATATTAATTCATGTCTGAGAAAAGAGTGCTCTAGTTCTTTTGTGTGTGCAAACTGACCTGGATGTAGGTTCTTTCCACCGCTGATCCAGAATAAAGAACCTGAGACTGGGGCCCCGCCGTCTTTATGTCTTGCAAGTTCTGTTCACGAATCTATACAAATATAATAAATATTAAGAGCGTATTAAAAAGTGATTTCCTAAATATAAGAGCCAGAAGTCATTTAAAAGTAAGAACATAGTTACCTTATTCCTCATTTCCAGAACCTCTTTAGGGTTGGTGTTGAGCGGAATAAACTGATTGGCTACAGCGGCTTGACGGACTCCATCTTCCTTAGTCCACTGTCAATAAAATATCAATTGTTAACACCAAACAATCCAAGGACTTTAGAGCTGAGCAACGAAATTATTATTTAAAAAATACTATGCAGGCTTGACAGTAAAAAAAACAACATGCTGAACTAAAAAAAGTGTAAAATGACAGAACCTGGAAACAAAATAAAAATAAGGCAATGGACCAATGATGATGATACATCTAAAATGTGAATGATCTGTCGCTCTTGAAGCTTAAGACTAAACTGGCATTTGACCCATCAAACCTTCAGTACATTCCTCAGTGATGATTTCTTGATATACGTTAAAAAGTTAAATGCCCGGCAGATGTTAATTGAATCTGAAATACTTTTTACAGGGATATCAAGCAACACATACTATAGTATTTTGTATTCATTTCACACAACAAAAGGCACGAGTCATCATCATTGATAAGAATCCAAGAATCAAAACAGACTAGTGGATTAACTGATGAACTGAAAACAGCACACAGAGGGTGAACAACATAAGAGGGAGACAGAGGAGAAGTGTGGGGTTGGCAGTGCTCGGTGAGGAGTGGAAAAAGGATGGCTGTCTGAGACAATCAGACTGCTTACGAAGCGAGAGTGGCAGTGAGGGTGAGCTGGCATCACCAAAGTCATTTCCAGGCTGATACACACAACAAGACGACAGAGATAAATAAACACAACACTGGCACTCGCTGGCTGCGGGACGGCCACAGTGCTACAAACACAACTTGGATCTTTACTCTTTCCATAATCAGGGAGATTTGGTGAACCTGGTAATGCTCAGCAGAAAATAACCCAGATTTTGCACCAAATTAATAGTACTGCTGGTGAGAATATAAAGCAGGTTATCGGCTGCCATGCAAAATGTTCAGAGCTTCTGTAAAACAAGGCATGTAATTCACTGAGAAAAGCGTCATCATTCTTGAATTTACTCTGAGCTTGGCTGCGAAACCAAAAGCCAAATGAGCAAAAGGTTTAGGATGAAGTAGCCGAGCCAGTTTGATCGATGTGAGATGGACATGGAAACATGATATACTCACAGAGGGCCTGACATTTCCTAATTTTTCAACAGGAGATTCACAATCAGATCAAAATTTTCTTTTCAGCATACTCATTCATGCAAACATTTGTTTTAATTTTCCATCATAATAAAAGTAAAACCTTACAAAAAACACAAATAAACTAAGAATTAATCTGTAAACTTAAGTGCATTTGGTGAGTCTCTAAATTTTTAGTGAGTTATTAGATTTGGACCTTTTTTTACATAAATGCATTGAGATTTAAACTATAAAACTAGAGTGTGACTGTGTAATCAGAAGTGGGTTAAAAACTTGGTAAGTAACTTGGCTGCAAACATTTGCCCACTCAGGGAACTCATGCCACACCCCTGCTGCCCGCTCCTCTGGGGAAAAACGTCAACAACAATGCACTGGACTACCATACATGCAGTGAGGCATGCTGTGGGCAGCTGGCCTGGCATCATGACGCAACTGGAGACGGAAGGCAGAGAGCGAAGAGGGTCAAAAATTGATCAGCTTTTCAGTGTGAATAAACAATTTGTTAAAATTACAACTACAAGATTTGCCGTTTCCTGTTGAAGTAAATCCTCAGTATCCTCAAAGCCTCATAATGCCGACCATTTACCCTTGGCACTACCGAGGTAGCTGTAATTTTTTCTATACTATGAACAATAAGGTAGGCACAGACCAAGCAGTTGGTTATACAGCTTGGCACGCAGACACCGGACGATAGAGACTGCAGCAAGGGTTTGACGTGATCATGTGTTATGTTCGTCCACACCTTTGGCTTGGACTTGGGGCTGCTGCCGTCTGGCCCATCGTCGTACAGCTCGTCAGGTCGGCCAGCCGCATTGAGCCAGCGAGTCTTGTCACGCTGGCCACGCTGGAAGCTGTGTTTGAGTGGGGAGCGAGCCCCTGAGTCACTGTCCTCCCCATAGGAGTAACCACCGTGACCAGAGGGAAGATCCACATCACTGTACTTTTTAGTTTTGTCTCTTAATGCGGGGCAACGATAGGGATAGCCTGTCCGGTAGCCCTAAAGATGTAAAAAACATAGTAAACTTGGATTGAAATATTCAAATATGGATATGAATACATTTTCTAGTATTTCTCTTACCAGGTTATCTAACATTCGCATGAAAGCCTCAAACTCTTGCTCCCCAATTTGCCACTTGGGTTGAGTAGAAGAGCCGTCCCCGTCTACCTCTGGAACACGTGGGCGTGACTTGTATTTGCTTGGGTCCAGCATGACAAGATTGTCTGGCCCCCCAGCGCTGGCCAGCGTTCGCACCTGAACAAAATCATATGACAAATGCAGAAGAAAAAAAATACACGACAAAATAAGAAAAACAACGTCATGTATATATAATAATCACAAAATGACATGAAGGAAGGTGAAGAAATGGTGAGGAGGAAATAGATTCATACACTTCCATAAGACCTTTACACACAGGATCATATTTACAAAAGTCTAACCTGAATTTCACAGGCTGTGACCAGGTTGTGTATGTAATAGAAGGCTTCCTCCACTGTTTCACCTATAGCCACCAAGCCATGATTCCTAAGAATAAGGACCTGGAAAAGCAAAACTCGTGAAATTAAAGCTCCTTTTCAACACTTAAAAACACACTTTGACAAATATACCTTGTTTGTTGGCCCTAAGTTTCTCTGTATGAGTGCACATTCCTCTTGATCCAGTAATATGCCTTGATAGTCGTGGTAAGACACCTCACCAAGAGACAATGCTTCAGGTGAAATAGGCAAGAGGCCACATTTCATTGCTGAAACCTGTCACCAGTTAATTAATAAATTAATAAAAGACAAAATTCAGATATTACTATTCACAGTATATAGCATTTCTTACCGCAGCACCTGCAGCTGTGTGCACATGAACAATACATTTGACATCTGGCCTTGATGAATAAATGGCAGAATGGAGAACAAAGCCAGCCTTGTTCACTCCAAGGTTGGTGCTGCCCCGATCCACTATTTCACCTTGAAGATCTAACTTGACCTAAAGGATACAGTGAAAAGCATGTTTGTAAAAATAAAACACACAAACTACAAAGTCTTTACAGAGCATAATACAAATGAACTCATTCTTACCAGACTAGAGGCAGTGACTTCACTGTAGAGAAGTCCAAAAGGAACAATTAGGAATCGCTCCTCGTCTGTATTCAGTCTGACCTTTAGTACAAGTCATAGTTAATAATTTGTTAAAAGGCAGAGGGTTTGTTAAGCAAAGGTAGTTCACTGTTCACTACTATGTGATTTAAAATGATCTTACTGTTAGATGGTTGTAGATAAGCTGTGACCAGCCAAAAAGATCAGTGAGCCGGTAGAAGGCAGCCAACTTGCAGCGCAGCATCTTCTCGCCCTTGTCATAGGAAATGGAGTCTGAGCCACGGAGGTCATTAACAGGAGTCACCATGCCTAAACCTTTTCAGAGACAAAATACTTTGTTCAAACTATTCAAACTGTTTTCAAATAAATGCAAAAACCTCAGCAAATAATGCATGACAGTCATTGACACCATGTTAGACTCTCTCGTGTGTACGTACTCATGTTGAGTGCAGCCATGCCTCCTTGTGGAGCAGCGGGGTACATGGAGGGCATGCTTGTGGACATGAAGTCTGCGATCTGCTGCAGAGCCAACAAGCTTGTAGGTGTCTTGCCCTTCTTTAATTGATCCTGGATCATGGTCTCAAGCTCCTCACAGAAAGCCTGGTAGGTGTTAGTGATAATAAATGTATCAAATGTGAGAAATGTTAAAATAGTAAGGCCGTGTAGTGCTATATAGTTTATTTAAAGTGCTAAGTTCTAACCGGACTCTGCAGTATCATAGACACCCTCTTCTTCTGCTCCATCATGTTAAAGTCCTGCCTGAGGTCAGGGGCCATGTTCCTCTCTCTCTGGTACTCTGGGTTACTCTCATCCACCCGGTCGAAGTAACGCTCCTTGTGTGGCGCCGTAGTGGGAGGAGGGGCTGTCACCACTCCTGCACCAGAGTCTCCGTTCATCCTGCCTTGTCCTCCTGCCGTGTTAAAATAAAACAGATTGATACAATGTTGCTCATTGACTTTTTTTTTTTAAACTCTTCAATAGAATGAAAAAATACACATCTAACTAACAACAGTGCCATACTTTGTTAATGGATGTCTTGGCAAAAGCTGTTCTGGTCCATTAGACTGCATCAATACAAATGTTCAGCCTGATCTACCATGACAACCAAGGAGCAAAGCAGAAATATCCAGAGTCATTTCACACTGAGAGCTTTGAAAGCTGGATTTCACCAGTCAGAACTAGACTGGCAATAGTCTAACCTCATACTTGTCTGAAAAACTCAAAACACATTATTTCAGTTAACCTGTGGCCTTTCTGTTTGAGCTCCTTAGTATAGGATAATGTGACAATTATCCTATACTAGGAAAACATGTCCTTGTCATGTGCCAGAATGAGCCAGCACAACAGTTTGCTTAATGAACTTATGGCTTAACTCACTTCTAGACAGTGTGAAAGAAATGTCCTGTGCAGATGTGGCCTCTGTGTTTGTTCATGTTGATTACAACAGTTAACGTGTATGCTGATAACGCAACAGCTGAGAAAAACAGTCCCTGCTGTTGATGCAAATGTTTCACACAAGGGCTGGTCCTTCCTGCATTAAGCCTCAGAATCAATGCACAAATACGATCTATAAGTGCCTTTAAGTGACTTTGCACTGTGGAGGCATCCGAGAAGAGCTTCACACCAAATAAATAACAATTGAGACAAAAATAAATTCTATTTTACACCATCTAATTTTAACACGACTTGCTGAGGAGAGAGGAATGACAGAATTTGCAATTAGTCAATAATTATTGTTTGTGTAGACTCGACTAACCCTCAGACAATCGAGTGAGATCAACAGTGTCAACCCTGTAAACCCTGGCTGTATATGACTGCTCTCTATGATTTTCATGACTTTGTCAGGCAGGGGATGGCGTTTATGGTTTCTGAACCTTTTTAACTCAGCTCAGAAGTGTGGGCGTCTGGGCTGAACTTGAATGTTGAAGAGCAGTAACCATGGACACCAAACATTACCATGGAAACACACGGACTGAGATAGAAGTTATGTAAGACCAGCTGTAGGCCCTCCTCATGCAGCTATGTCACATTCACACATGTGATTTAAAATCATTTTACAACCCTGGCAAGTGTGACAATTGGGTAATTTTCCTTCCAGACGGTATAATAAAAGAAAAAAACTTTTGTAAAATTCCTGTAGTATTCTTTTCAGAAGTGTTCATTAATCTAACAAGTGCAAAACATTCCCCACATATGAGGGAATATGGAGACAATGTCTGCTCCCCACAGCCTCCAAAACGTCATGAGGCCAAACAGAAGACTTTTTCTGTAAAGAAGTGAAAATATCTTTTTCAGCATGAATAGAAATGGATGTGGTGCTAAAAATATGTTACTCGAGCAATGCCCACCTAAGGAGTAATACAACCGTGTGAAGCTTTATTAGATCTCAAAATACTTTTACTTTTTAAGTACATTTTTAAACAGGTACTTTCATGCTTTTATTCAAGTAGATGTGTGTTCATGTGATGAATACTTGAGTATTTTTGAGTACTTCTTTCACCACAAGAAATAGTATGAATAGGCTACACACCAAAATCAGTACACGAATTCTGATTGACTGATTGGACACTACTCCTGACCAAGAGACTATTGACATGAGAATAGCATTATCCACTTTTAAGGCCTGTGTAGACAAGGTTGAAGTAGAGTAAGATCAGATCAGGGGCTATCTGGCTGTTGCAGTCATATCAATAATAGCACACGATCCACAACTGGACAAATGAGTGTTGTTTGCTTGGGCATAATTTCCGCTGCCCTAAAATCTACTTTAGAACAGGTAAAGCACTCATATTGGCAGGAAGGAAGAGCTCAAAAGAGGAACATATTACAGCTGCAGTGCAGTGGGGCAGTGGGCGTGGGACAAGTAAGAGGAAAATAAACAGAACTGGTGGTATTTGATGAGATAATGTTTCATTTTCGTTTGTTACGCCCAGAGAAAACTAATAGAATGACCCATCAGCCTGTTTATGGTCACATAGGCCTCCAGCTGCAGGGACACAGTCTGATCCAAGTTTGTGCATCATTCACTGTGACTATTCTACTCTGCACAAAGTTATTTATTAGAGAATCGTTTGGATATTGGAACATTGGGCTATACTGGTTTGTAATTATTATAATTATCCCATTATGAACGGGAGCCTATCCCTGAATGAGAAACAGCACGATTTTCGCAAGTAGCTGGCGGGACATCCAATACACACCCAGGCCCAGCAAATGCGCCTCGTAGACCCAGGAGCGGATGAAACTATCGCCAACAGCCCGTGCACTGCAAGAAAACCCAGAACAACAAACCTCTGACCTGCAATCAAACCCAGAGAAACAAACCCCTGTGCAATGCAATCAAACCCAGAACAACAAACCCCTGTGCACTGCAATCAAACCCAGAACAACAAACCCCTGTGCACTGCAATCAAACCCAGAACAACAAACCCCTGTGCACTGCAATCAAACCCAGAACAACAAACCCCTGTGCACTGCAATCAAACCCAGAACACACCCCTGACCTGTCCGTGCAGAGGGCTACATACTCATGCAGCAGACGCGTATGTTAGCTAGCCATAACATGTTAAAGTCAACCCGCTGATCAACAGAAGGACATCAGCTAAATGAAACTCAAAGTGCAAAGCTAGAATTACAATTAGGATGATGTCTCTACGTAAAAAAAAACATAGATCTACCAAATCATCATAAAAGCTACAAGAGCTAACCACAAGAAGAACCAACGGACTGGTACAAACATAAAAACACGAGCCATATTGCGACCAAACCAAGCCCTCTGCTGAGACATATGTGCAGCAAACGTTAGCTTTACTCACCTTCTTATCAGCAAATGAAATATAAACAGTGCACAGTGGAGAAGTAACAAATTCTGTGGTGTTTTAATCTCCGAGCCCGGACAAATTTCCGTTGAGTTTTATCTTTACAGTTGTCTTTTCTCCGTGGCTCCGCCCATCCGCCATCAGGGTGCGGTGGACAAACCGTCCGCGGCCTGCTATTGGTCCAGCGGAGTCACGTGATCAAATGGACCACGTCTATTGGCTGTGACTGTTGCATTTGGGCTCGTGAGTTTTGTAAATGGAATATTATTGATTCGTCGGCATGGATTTACCTAACAGTCCATCTAACATCGTTTAGTTTTATAGTTATGGTTTATACGGGCTAAATGTGATTGTGTGGGTTGTTTTGGAGGATTTAAGTCATTGCAATGCGCAGATTGAACACTAGAGGGCGCCATAATATACAATTTTATAATAGAACTTTATTTATATTTGTTACTAGATGACGTTGCTCCACATTTTTCATATGCCTGTAGGGTTTTTTTTGTTTTGTTCTAACTCTTCCTTACAAATAATTATAGAATTCAAAATTTGTGGTTTATAAATTTGACACTAGATGGCGCTCCTCCACACTGTTCATATGCATATAGTTTAAAATTGAGCTGCAGGAAAGTTAGAATTGCATGGTAGTAGACCTATTTGCTGCATTACTATCAGAATGAAAATTTATTTATCTGGTTTATAGATATTTCTAGTTGCTGGGCTAATCCACACGAAATAAAAACTGGCACAAGTGAACATTTGTTTAAATTACATCAAGCCAAAGGTTAATATGGCAAGTTTGACCCAAGTATTCCTCACAAAATTAGTCAAATGTTAATATGGCACGTTTGTTTTAAGTGTCCCTAACAAATAATGATTCAATTCAACATTTGTGGATTATAAATGTGATGGAGGGTAACCACTAGATGGCGCAACTCCACACTTTTCATAAACCTATAGTTTAAAAAATTGAGCTGGGGGAAAGTTAAATGCCATGTTAGTAAATTGCAAATTGGTTTATCTGGTTTATAGATGTTTCTAGCTGCTGGGCCAAGCCACACCAAACTGGTAAACATATTTTTAGCAAACATATTTTTGAATTGGCAAACATCAAGCCAAAAGTTAATATGGGAAGTTTGTCTTAAGTATCCCTAACAAATAGTGATACAGTTATACATTTGTGGATTAAACATTTGATGGATAGGCATCTGACATTAGGACATAGGCTGGATCAAATCTAGAACATGAAAATAACCCATTGAAGGTTTTTAGCCTGCAGATGTGGAGTGTGAACCTAATTTAAACTAAGATGAAGTGGCTGAAATGTCTTTATGATGGGAAACAATGGGCTGCCAGGAAGAAATAAACTGTCTTTCACTCCTCTGTGACTAAGCTACAACAGTTCCTAGGGTAGAAAGGGGTGGGCTATTTCCTCATTGCACATTGGTCATGAACCCTGAGTCACAGCAGGTGTTAATCCTGCCCCTAACATTCAACACACAAACTATCTCCTCTGACTGATCTAAGAAGAGTGCTGGCCCTTGTGAATAATTGTAACCTGCCTTCTTGCATGGATACACTCGCTTGCCACTCTAAATATATCCAGAGTGTCAGAAAAAAGTTAGGTATAGGCCATGTGTATGAGGCAATGAAGATAATGAAATAAGGAGCAGTTTCCTAGTATTAAAAGGCCTGTTAGTGTTATATTATTATTAAGGTGTCTGACTCTGTTATGGCATTTTCTGAATTTCATAAGCAGGCCTAAACATCCATGTTCCATTCCTCTGTCACTCTTAGTAATCATCTCACGGAGGGAAGATAAACCCAGCTGCTTTTAGTATTTCAGGCACTTAGGCCTACTGTCCCCTTTAAAGACTGTCCAGAGTGTCAGGGCCAGGCTCAAGTAACGAGACTCTGGACATAAACAAATGAGAGTACTGCTGTTAAAGTTGTATGCTTTTATGTTGGGATTATTACATTTGCCACGCTTAAATAATTTAGTTTAGAGTTTAAAGAGTGTCATAACAGTTCATAATGATGCTGGTCAGTGAATCTGGGGGATACTCAGCTCTATTTGCTCCTCTCTGTTTGACCCTGGTGTTTCTGTGCAGGGGCCAGTGAGACTTTTAACATTATCCCACATCTCTCGTGTGTTTTTGTTTCATTTCAGGGGAAAAGCTTCAGATAGACTGCGCACATCAGAGCACCCACAGTGTGTGCGCCCTCCCCCGCCCGGTGGGATCAGGGTTTGAATGCACAGCCTCTGGAGCCGCCATGCTGCGCGCACAGACCGAGCCAATCCCACGCCTCTTCTCTCTACAGTAACTCTCTGCTCTGTGGGACAAGGAAACCCACGCACGGTGAGTACACGACGGCGTGATTGAGTCAACTTCGACATAATTTTATGTGCTAAAGTTTGGCGCTTAGTTTTGCGCTGCGCTGGGCGCACATGCGCGTGTTTAGCGCACAGCTCGGCTGCACTTGTTGCTCTATAAAGTTTCACCCGTGGCGAAAGTTACAGGGAAAGTCGAACATATCTTTGAGAAACTCGCTGAATGAATTCTCCTGATTCTCAAAGTGTAATTTCCACATCTGTGTTTAGTGTTTACGTCAGTTAAAACGGCAGCATTGAGTTTGTGTGTTTTTAAATGTTGTTTTTGGCCAAATGGAGGCTGCGGCGCACGGAGACTTTTTGTTGTAGTTGAGTTTAAGACTCAGGTCCAGGGGCCAAAGAGAGGTTTAGAGTGTGTGTTTGTGTGTGTGTGCGCATTAATCAAGTGTTTGGTCTTTCTCTGCAATAACACTGGTCACCACTGAGGCCCAGTTTAATACGGTGTCACATGAGGGTCAAACTTTGTTTGTACCAACATCCACTCACAGGTTTGTGGAGGTTTCGCAGTGTCACATCTCAGAACAGATGAGTGATTGTTTCATTTGTTTTGAAGCCTGTTTCGTGTCTTATTTTGAAGTGACTGTGGTCAAAGGTGCAGCTGAGCTTCACCTAAATGCACCCAGTGTTTTTATTTGCACCATATTGATTTCTGTGCTTTATTAAATTGACTTCCGTCGGTCATGTTGGTCATGAGGTGCCACCTAGATCTGACCAACCTGATTGGCCGGTTATTGAAGTCCAAATCATGTCAGTGAGCGCCCGAGGAAGTTTGGGGGAACTGGCTCCAGCAGGATATCACTGTATGATCATTCACCAGCTGCAGACAAATCATTAAACCACTGGCTGTGTGCCACTTTAAAGTTACACATTTGTGGCTCCTGACTTTCTGTATAAGGCTGTGCACAGCTGTCACTTTTTGCTGCCTGGTAAATAGGAGAAAGAAAAATGTGTGCACATATATAAATATTAAATGTACTGCACATATGAAGCTATGATCGAGCTAAACAGACGTCTTGTGTGTTTGATTAGTTTGAATTTTGCTTTGCACATTATTGGAAACACAAGATACATCTAAGTGGATTAGACAGACTCTTCCTGCTTAAAGAGAATCACACAGAAACATGCAAAATCATCTGTTCACTTCCTTATCTGTGGTAATAAGTTTAGATAAGGTTTGGGTGGAAATGAGCACAGACTGAATAGAAGCTTTGTTTTAACCTTGAATGTGCTGAAGTGACATTTGTTTTAGATACAGATCCTAACCTGTTATACTCTCATTATATTATTAAAATAAGAATAGAGTAATTCATTAAATGGAAACATTAAGGTCTTTCCCTGTTTATATCACAGCTTCTTGTCTCTACGACTGTTGCGGTGAAAACATTTCCTTTGCAGTAACTTTACGTCGCTCAGTGTGAGGTCCAGTACAGCACATAAGTCCATAATGATACAAGTAAATTGGGGTTGCACTTGAAAAATAGAGATTATAAAACAACAGCCGGGGGTGAGTGACAGACATGTGGGTGTGCACATGTCAAAACAGCCACTTCTGTGAGTCCCCGCTCACGAGCTCAGAACACACATGGTTTTGTTTGCAAGCCCTGTCTTATGCTCAGAGAGGATGGACGATAAGAGGAAAAGGTGAATGAACTTTGGACAGTTGTTGTTGTCGCTGCTCCACACTGTTGAAGCCATAAACTCACAGAGGAGCGTATCACAGCAGAACTCTGAACTGCCTCATTATTTAAGAGATATTTCATGGCCCTTGTCTTATTTTCTCCACTAAAGCGATAACACTGCTGCACGACATGTAAACAAACAGCGCCGTGTGATGATGTCACCGGGGCGTGGCTCGGTTCGGTTGTGCAGGTGTGAGTGCGGGACATAGAACCCTGTGCGTTTGTGCTTGAGCTCAGCACGGTGTAAAAAAGGCCTGTACAGAAGAGTTATGAGTGTATACGGTTATGCTATAACTATTTTCTGTTACTACTACTGTCCTGCACTAAACTCACTGGGGGCGGAGCTTATGTCGTGGCAGAGCGCAGGTTATTGAGAGCGGAGCCAAACTTTACACCTTTTCCTCCGATACAGTGTCTCTGCATCTTAGATTTGCATAAACATTAATTTGTTCATAATTGAATAGTAAAACTACACCGGGTGTGTGCGTAGAGCCTCGTTTAAATACAAAATGCAGTTAATGTGGTTATCGCTGTCACTCGAGCGTGTGGTGTGATTGGTCATACTTGTCACAGTGAATGTGTTACTTCTCCATTTCAGTTTAACACCTCAGTGCAGATATTCAAGGAGACTGCCATCCATTCTTCAAGAGCACTGCGTATTTTGTACTTTGAGTACTGCACTGGTCTTCTGAGGACTCAGGGCACTGTTGACTCTTCAGTGTCCTTTGCATTGGCACATAATGTTCTGCTCTGAAGTTAGCTATTAAATGAAAATCAGTTTTGTTTCAGCTGTGACCATTTGGAGTTTGATAGTTCTATTACAGATTTGTTCTTTATATTAAAAATCAAGGTCATAGTCTAATGGGACAGTGATGTATGAAGTGGGGGTAGTTGTTTACGTCTTGTGGGAGTTGGAGGTTAGAGGTGAGCTCTGTAGTGCTGTGAGGTGTGCTACTTTGCCTCAGATCTGGGGAAACCCCCACCTCCCCATTGAACCAAACGCCACACCCAGCACCCCACAGGCCTCAGGCACTTTTATATTTTGGGCAAAAGAGATGGCTTCATCTCTTTTGTGAAAATTCACATGTTTCCATTGCTCATTGTGTCTTACAGGCCATGCATAATGCATCGCTGCATTCCAGAGATGTCTCAGCCTAAAAGTGCCATGATTCAAAAGTATTCACACCGGATTCCAGATCAACTGATCTTGAAGTAGTCACGACAAGAAGCTTCCTCTTTTTTGTTGTATTAAATCACAGTAACACTAGAAGGTCGAGTCACACCTACATGCTGTTATTATTACTACTGTTCTGTTATTTGAATAAGGAACCGGTAGTCTACTAATCACTACTGCAACAATGAAAGTTCATTTCTTCTTGAAGTCAAAGCCGTGGCTGCAGTGCAGACTGTGAGGAGGGTCAGTGATGCATGTTACACTGCTGTGACATTCTGAAAGACTCTGAGAGGGAATAAGTGTGTCACTATACACTATTCTCTTTATGAGCTATAGAGACTATGTGGACACTTTGTGTTTTTATTTTTTCCCAGACCTTTGGACTCTCACAGTGCCCACACTTCCATGGTCCCATGTTTCTGTTTTTCATCACTCTGGACTAAATGCAGCACTGACACCAAGCAGCAGCTGGATCGGCAGTGCCCATTCATGACCAGAACTGAAAGAAAAAAATAATGTCTCCTCAACAAAAGACACACTCCCTCCGACAAATGCACACATCCCTAACCTCAACCCCTTCCCCCATGTCCACTACCCCAGCCCCCCTCCCCCTCCTCAGCAATTGTATGTTGATGCTGCTCCAGAGGCGCGATCTACGCAGTGCCGCTCTCCGCTGGCAGCCAGCGCCTGACTGCTGTGACTGCAGGGACCTCCTCCGTACTCGGTACCACTGACATGTCTGCGAACATCGCCTCTTTTTATGCATGTGTTTAGTTGAGAAGAGCATGGAGCGAGGAGCAGATAAAAGCAGGAGAGGTTTGACTGCCGAGCGATAGGTGACAGATCAGTCTGCCCGGGCGTTGTTTTTTGCGTGTCATGCAAACCTTTGGCCACTTACTGACAACAAGAGGACCGTGACCAGGCGGGAAGCGCTTTCTGTATCAAACTGCAGGATTTTCACATTGACATGGTAAGATTTGCATTGTGAACATGGTCTAGTGTTATCTTTGACATGCAGTGACAACAATAGCTGTCACTGGAGGCTTGGAGACATTCTTCAGTCTTTATTTTCACTAAGAAGTAAATCATTCAAGCTCCCGGTGAGGGGTAATCCGCATGATTTATTTATTTTTAATAAGTTGATAACTGGAGACAGCGCATTAATATGCTGTGTTGTGTTCAGTTTGCATCTTTGTCAGTGCAGGTGTCTGTTGTCATTTTATTTGTGGTTGTTTACTGTGTATTTGTTTGTAAAATGCCTGTATCCCCCCTGTTATGTGGCATTATGGATTGTCCATCTGTTTATTGTTGGGGCACTTGGCTACATCAAAGCTAGGCTAACCAGGCTTTGGTGCAAGGTAAGACAAGTTTATTTATGGCGGTGCTTGCCTTTATAAACCATATGTCAAGCTCTGATTAAACCCTCTGCATCAGCAACAGACTTTCAACAATTAGAAAATGTAAAAAATACTGTAGTTTATCTTTTAATTGGAGGTAGAACTTTAAACGAATGGCTTCTAAACAACACAATATTAAAATCCTCTACATTTTAAAGTTGCATAAAATGTGACTATGGAGAAAACCCGGCCCTAAAGCCTCCAAAACTTGGCCTTACTATCAACCCTTGAATTTAACATCTTGAAATATTTATCACAGCTTCACTCTTCATCACATATGATCCATTAATGAGGTTATTCCTAGATTTGTGCAAAATTTAGGCCCACCACTTTTTACTATATTTAATTATTCTACTGGTTGCAATTCAAGATGAAGCCTTATACATTTATATGCAGATGATGCCGTGTATGTGAGTGCTCCCTCTGCTGATCACACGATTTTAAAACTGCAGCTGCAAGATTTTAATGACGCCCAAAAAGTCCCTCAAACATCTTAAATTATTCAGTGCAAATAAAACTGGCCAAAGGTGGGATGTAGAGATACGATTTTTTTTAATTTTTTTTTTGTCTAAAACATTTAAGTGAAGTGCAAGCTACAAATATTTACACACTAAATAATAATTTCCTGTTTGTTTTTGTGTGTAGGCGGCACGGTGGCTGAGTGACATCACTCATGTCTCACAGCAGAGGGTTTGGTTTGATCCCCGGGTCGCCCAGGCCTTTCTGTGTGGAGTTTTCATGTTTCTCCCCGTGTCTGGATGGGTTTCCCCCATCAACCAAAACATGAACGCCCTTCGAGACAACTGTTGTTGTGTTTTTGGGCGTTACAAAAATAAAATAAAATGAATTGAACTAAATAGGACATTGACTAAAAGAGCCATTACCTATGAATATTTTGGGTTTTGCCTTGACAAAAACTTATCCTTTAAAATTCATACCTGAGAATTATGTAACACTTTAAAATCAGAATGATCATTTATTATAGAACAAATCTTGTATTCCAATGAATTACAGAACATTTCATGCAGATTTCAGCCTCTAATTTTGGAACTTTTAGCTCCACTCTTTCACTCTTTCACTCTTTCACTCAGCCTTTAGTTTCATAACAGGTGATGAATTTAAACCCCATCACTCTAGAAAAAGTAGGTTTTTGCATCTGTCAGAAGAGAATACTACCAGTACTTGATAAACCGCCTGAATATCTCACTTGTTTATGGAACTTTGATACGGGAATGAGGAATCGGAATTAGGAAAGTAGGAACTGTCCTAAAATATTCCGTGAGTACTGTGACCCAAAAACCCACTGTTCGCTCGGTGCCAGCTTTCGGTTCCTTGGGTTTAAATGCCAGCGTCATTTAGCCAATAAATACAGAGTGAAAGTGTAATTCCCAAGTAAATGTGGTGTAGTAAATGTATATATAGTTCTCCGTAATCCTCCTCTTCTGCTCAGGTAACCGTGTAGTAAAAGAGTAAACAAAAAACACGTGCAGTGCTGCCTCTGATCTAAAGTGCTGGATACGAAGAACAAAAGTGAAGCACGTGAGGATCAGCTGTGTTTTCCGGTTCATTTCCACGCACATTTGTTTTGCATAATAACTGAACATTGTGTCGGCTCGTACTATGTTTTAAAATATGAATTAACACGGGTATAACGTAATTCAGGGAGTCAAAACAACATTTTTCTTAATAATATCGGCCATTAATGTGCAGTTAGGCCTACAAAAAATACAGACGCTGAAAAAAGAACTGCTCAGGAGTCGGTATCGTTAAAGCGCTGGTATTAAAAATAAGCTTTTAGTTTTCGCTCCCAAAAATGGAATACATTTATAGCCACTAATGCATTTTAATAATCTGGAGATACACATTTACACTCACACCTGCTCCTGTTTTTAATGTTTTAAATGGAGCTGTGCAGTTATTTGTTTTGTTTGTGTTTATTTGTTTGGTTCTTTATTTTAACAGGACGCTCATGACAGTCTGGTGCTTTCATTGGGCTCTCTGTGTATAAATAAATACATGAAATGATAAGGTTTAAGTGTGTAAAAACAGGATTTGGGAGCGTGTCCTGCTTAGTTCACATAGACGCGCGTGAATGAAATGGTCAACACAGATTAGATTAGGGCCTAACGTTTACTCTCATGCTGCCCGCCACATGTCGTAGCTGCTCATAAAGCGTCTTTTGTATTTGGCGTATTGGAACATGCTAATCCTTCATATTTGGATGGCCAATTTGCAGTCGATGTCGTTGAAACCTGCACAGAGGGAAAGCAAAGCGTCCAAGTAAATGGATTGTACTTTTTTAAATTGTCCTCTGTGTCTGTGATGTGTTGTCAGGGATGATGTTATCCAAGTGTCATTCTTTTACTCCGCTCAACAATGCATTCCTCATTCCTCTCGTGTGATTAGTGTTGTGCCGTCTCCTGGCTGGCCAAAGGATTCCTTCTCTTTATGCGGACGGGCTGACTGGTTGGCTGCTTTGGTCGCCATGGTTACTCTTTCCCTTTTAATATGAGTTAGTTTCGAAAGCAGATGGATGAAAAAAAATGTGTATTAGTGAAGAAAACCAGACTTTTGACCTTGATTGTGTTGGACGTAGCAGCTTATATGGTCTGCTGTGGTATGATATGGTTTTATTTGAGCAGGAATAATGAACAACAACACACTGGCCTTTAAAAAAAAACACACACAAAAAAAAACAGGAAAGATGCATCATGCCAGGTTATAGCAAAAGCACTAATTTCCACCTGTAGTCCCTGGACAGGCTGATGTTTAAGTAAAAGTAACAGTTTGGTGTAGATGAATATTGTACATACGTCTAGTACAACACATCTCGCCCCTCAAACACGCCATTTGCGAGGTTTTTAATGATCAGTAACAGCGTAGGATCTTTTTTTTCCAAGACGATACATCCACCGTTGGAGATGTATCGTACCTTGCTGACATATTTTGGCTGCAAGCTGCAAAAACTATGACTGAAGATGTATAAACTGTCAGGACAGGTCTGAATAAGTCTTGCCGCTAACAGCCAGAACATTTCAATAAGGTAAATACATCTCCTGTTGTACTATTTTTAAAAAAGAACGCAAGTTGTTCATGTTAAAAACGCTTTTGGGTAAGGTTTTTAGTTCTTGGAAAGGTGTACTACAAACGCGCTCGCCGTAATTATCCCATTTTAAGCCTTAAATATGCATGTGATTCAAATGTAATGATGCGTAGCTGATCTTGTGACAGTTATTTCCTATGGCAGTGTTAAAAATCTAAAGTTATGTTATAAGATTATACGATTTATGATCCATAGAAGATGTTTGTGAAGATGTTTGGCTGCTCATTCAAGCCACTTTTTCAGTTTTCGGGGGGAAAGATTTGAATTTTTCTTTTACTATTACATTATACGGCTATTTTAAAGCTTTAAATATGATAATGTTACTACTTTATATATGAAACTCATCTTTTATTCTCTCTTCCAGGTTGCTGTTGTGACGTTCTTCCTTGGCTGGACCTTCTGACATTTCTCAACTGTGCGAAGAAAAGCGAAAAGACGTTTTAATGAATCAGTATTCGCTCGCCGAGGCCATGTCGGACAAGTAAGTGATGCCACAACTTGAACTTTAACGCCGTACCTGCTCCAGTCAGGTCTGCGTGTTTCTGTTTGCCCAACTCCTCCGTGCCCCAGATTGCTGTGCAGTTCTGAGCTGTGGACCAGAGAAGAAGTTGTGGTTTTTGTTGCAAGCGTTGCAGCATGTTGCGGTCATAGGGCGGCATAAAGACGCTCTGTTTTGCCCGTGTAGACTAGTGACATTTGCATCACTCGATTTGCATTTCATTCACTGTGCTGGTATGTCACCACTGTTGCTAGTTAGACAAAACACTCTTGAAGGAGCTGACACTATAGTCCCTCCTGGTGCACTTTTCCCCCTGGTCCCTTCCCCCTTTTAAGCGGCTCTACCTCTTTTGTCTCCTTTGTCAACTTTGCGTTTTGTCTGTTTTCTGACCATGTTTCAACCAGACAAGGAGACTGGGGAATATCGGTGCAGTAAGCAAAAATAATCTGCTGTCCGTGCTCATAATAAGCGGAATAAGTGGTTGCCGGGTGGTCAGCTGAAAGGGATACGAGTAAACATGGCAGAGACCGGGTAAGCTCAAGATATTGTGTGACAAACATTAAACGGGCTGTTCGGAAAGACTCTCGGCACCTGCTCAAAGTGAAAAAGGAAGTGATGGGCACAAATGTTAAATGACTCATTGCACGCGCCCTGAGTAATGCCAATTCCAGTATATGTGTACGGTAAGTGCCAAACTGACAGATCTGCAGAGGTGTAATCAAGTCATACGAAGCGGTTTACAGCGGAAACCGTATAAAATTCCACGCGCAAAGTTACATAAAGTTGCAAGGTCTGCAGCCCTCACATGCAAATTTAGTTGGATTTTTTTATGTCTGGTCGACCAAAATGCCAGTGTTCTTGATTAAACCAGTCAAGTTCAAGTAAATGCCACAAGTGTCCTAGCATGTGATGTCAAACAGTCCTGTAGCGTGAAAGGTATCCCGGCAACAAGGGAAGCTGAAAGGCGGAGGGCGGTTGTGTATTGTGCGCTCGATGCTAGCTCATGTAGAGGAATGATTGTCCGTCGAGGAAGAATGATAAATGTTATGCCCGGAGGAAATGAGGGGAAAAGTTGGAGGACTTGCCCCCGACAGTGGAGGCAAACAAAGCCCCCCCTCTACACGGGACTACTTAAGATTCATACAAAGAGAGGAGAACGCCACTGCCTAGTTTTTCTCACAAACACCCCTTATATTCACGAGCAAACATTGTTGACATTCCCTTAATGTCAGCATTCCGGTTACGTTTCCCAGATGCAGGCGCAGGAGCTGCACATTTTAGTACAACAAGAGACTTATCATAATTTGCTTCTTGTCTTAAATAAATGCTAGTTCCATTTTGCCAGGATGATATGGAGTTGGAAAGTCTCTTAAGCCAGATTTGCTGCAGAGTACTTGTAGACAGGGATTTTGTAATGTGCAAATTCAAGCCTGAATAATCCTCTTCAGTGCAGCGCTTTTGTCAGTGTGTATGAAACAGTACAGAGGCCATGCCCCCCTCTTTTCCATGGATTTGGGTAACGACAGTTTCACCCAGTTTTTGCCCTGGATATTTTGGACAGTGTTGCATCATTCACACAAATGGGTCAAGTTTGATGTACAGTTGCTGAAGTTGTAGACCTTTTATTGTTTTATGCAAATGAGATGCAGTTGAAGACACAATTAATTAATACTGGCATGTCCCATATACTTCCCCCTGTTGTTTGTAGCTGCATTTATTTTAGACTTTAACCCATTAATAGTTTGTGACAGTTTAGATTAGAAAAACTGAACTTGTTTTAATTATGTGACAGCTCAACACTAGTCAGTCAGATAAAACCACTGTGTGCTCGACACGCAAAGGCAGAATACAGATCATCTTTTTAAAGAATTTGGTTTTACACTTCCTCTACATCATATTGTCTTTTACAAGAACTGATCAAACATTTCCTCTTTCACAAATGTGAGTTGAAGAAGTAGTCAGAAATGACTTCACAAAAATATAGAGGGGACATGGTGAAGTCGACAGGGGGATTGTCACTTTGGTCGCTGCATGTTGAAGCTTTAGGGTAGTCCTATTAAGACATTACTAAACTTGTAGATGTTTGTAAAGATCGTCTGTGATCAGTTACAACACTGGGACCCCACGGCATCTGCGCTTCCTCTTCCTCCCCTCTCCAGACCATTGAGCCACAAAGTGGGGCTTGAGGGCGACCCACGCACCCTCTTGGGAAATGCAAAATTAAGATCTGTAAAAGTCTGCTGTCATTGTGGCCTGTGCGTGTGATACACGCTCTGCATCAGCTGTCACTGGGTTTTGTGGGGACAGAGGGAACCAAAGTCAAAACACTTCCTAAAGATGTCGAGGGTGATCCAACCTTTGGCCTATAACCCATCTGTCTTCTGGAACTGTCACCTTCTCACAACATCTCATTGATGCCATCAGTTGAGACAACAAAGAGGACTTGCTGTTGTGCAGAAGTGGTTCTCTTACAGCTTTGCATTTCCTCTTGTGTGACACACGCGAGGCCATATGATACTGCCACACAACTGTTATGATAAACAAGTATCAGCTGTGGTTCACAGAAAACTGAACAAACCTCATCTTTGTTTGACACTGACATTAGTAGAGGGTAAACTCATGATATGTGATTCCTGTTTATTTCAGAATAGGCATTAACCACAAGCTGCTGAATGTATTTTAAACGGGTTTGTTCAGGAAAGCATCGAAAAGACCAGGCTCCGTGGGGCGGCCTGACCATCTGTCATGATCACACTCCACGTGACATTTGGACCTCGATGCATTGGCCAAAAAAGACTGAGTTGGTGTCTTTATATGTTTCATTAGTGAGAACTATCAGTCAAATGGCCACAAGTCTAATAACTGCGTAGAATCTATATTTTAAAATTGAACTTTAGCCTAGTTTGGTTTAAAAGATCAAGAGCTAATATTTCCCTTTCTTAAAACACAAATGACACTGGCAAATATGACTTACTGTTATTTCAACCCCACTCAGTGTTTGAGATCTCAAAAGTATAATTGTCCAGTCTTTAATTATAACCTGCATAAGACATTTGAAGAATTGATGTTCGTATTTCTCTGCAACCGTTACCAAAGGAAGTAACATCTCTTCACGCAGTTCGATGCTTAAACTGGGTGATGAAGCCACATGTAGCACATAGAGCAGTACAAGTGTAAAACCCACAACCCACGTATACCGCTGATTATGCTGTACCAATATGCACCATGGGTATTTTTCTTCTCACGATGCTACTTTAGTTTTTATTTATTTTGGTATACAGGAGATGTTTTTTTTGTACACACCTTTTATTGTCTTGTAACGTGTGATCTTTGTTTTTTCCACTCCCCATAGCGTGAGGATTTTATAATTGTCATCTGAGGAAGAACATCGCGTCTTGTACCGAGCCACAGGTCAGAAACTTTCCCGTTCCACCTCCTCTCCCTGTCACCAGTGCTGCTCGCTGGCCTGCTACAACACGAATGCTGCATGCTTCCCCCTACCCCCCTTATCACCTTGGGGCCCTTCCTCTTATTTTACCCCTCAGCCTTGCATGACCACACCAGCTTGTTTTGTGTGTGGTGGTGTCGCTTGGCATAACTCCTCCGGTTTGATTTATTTCTGCAATAATTAGATGTTTTCCTTACCGCTTTCTGTGTTCCTCAGGTGTTTTTTTTTTGCTTTCTTGTGCTTCATTTCAAACTAAAGTGCTGCTCATGGTCAGTGTTGTCTGCATTATATTCAACTTTACTGCACGTTTCGATGACGGACAATGTTTATATTAATCACAGCTGGTTTTCTTCAGACGCCTTTATGCTGTACACCCACACCTGTTAAAGCACTTCCTTTGCAAGCTACAGAATGTCTTTTTACTGAAACACTTTTAACCCTGAAGTGTCTAGACTTCTACAAACATGTCCTGGAATTCGTGGGATTTCTCTGTTGGTGTGAAAGTTTTTATTTCAGTCTCATCTCAAATGTTCTGATCATGGATGCTGCTTTTTATCCTACTCTCAAAACATCCAATTATATTTTCTCTGATGCCTGTGTTCCTTTTCACAATAAAATGCATTATTTCTGGTTGCTCTTATATATACTCTAAAGCATAAATCGTACATTTAAATTTATGTGAAAAGTCTCATGCTCCTTCTCGCTACAGAGCAGTGCTTTAAACTTGGACTGGCCTTTTCGCCCTATTCTGGAGAACTGTGAAATTAGGTTTTCTCTTGTGTAATGGCAAGTTCATGAGGAGACACTGTTCACATTCACACAACCCTCGGGTGATGGGTTGTGCTTTTACCCACTGCCCCAAAGGAGGGTTTTGTCTGTGTGTCGGAAATTACAACCATGAAATCACGGGCCTGCGAGAGACAGAACTCCTGACTGAAGTAGGTAGAGTGGAGCCTATGGGCCGTAAACGCACAGCACTTCACTGTCCTGTTTGGGATCAGTTGTAAACGCTGATAAATGATTTTGTTCTTGTTGGTTTTACCCAGCCACAGTAAGTCACAAGCCCGTCCTATGTTGCAGAGTATTGGAAAGGCATCTGATCTGAAACCATGCGACACAGTAGAGGATCGATTATTTACAGTTGTGACCCTGAGAGCGCAAGAAAAGAGGAGAAAATGAATGACTCTAACATTTTTTTTATACTTCAGAATAGTGGGCTATTTGCCTTACAGTGGACACCTGCCCTCAGTAATTGCAGTTTTAAAAAACCCACCAATGTAACTTCCACACCAACTTGAAACCACAAGGCCGTCTGAGCTGGACCTCAACTGGAGCTCCTGCGGCTTCCGAAAATAGTTCAAGATTATACGCCCCAGGGTCTGTTTGCTGTCATTATAGTCCCAAGGAAACTGCACCGAGTGAAAGGTCTATGACTTAACCAGACCATACATCCCACATAAAATTCTGTTGTAACTGGAGAATCAATCAAACTGCATACCATAAAGAAATGACCTTGCAAGGAACTATTTTAGAGGAATGTACTGATTTATTAACACAGTAAAACTTCTTACTTTCCTTTTTTCTGCCAAAAATGTCAACAGTTTTTTTCCGTCTCTGGTTGGATGAGCGCACGCCTGTTGGACTCCTCGTGAAGGGAGCACCAGACAGTAGCCCTTGTGCTCCGGCGTACATCGGTGGCGTGTGTATGTTTGTTTATAGGGCCGCGTTTCAGATGGATCCAGCGCCACGTGACATAAGGAAAGGGCGTGTTGTTTTTAAAGAGCTCACCAGAGGCAGGCTAAATATACCCTTTACTGGACCTGACCCCTCATTTGCCTTTTGCTGTGGCCACTTAAAGCTGACATGCTAGCTCAGCGGGGACTCAACAACTAGTAATTATATAGGAGCGTTTCAATTTTACTTCCCCTGTAGTGTTTTTTCCTTTTTTCCCTCAGTTTCAACGTTTTGGTTGTTATTGATGGTCTGGCTAAACGCAATATGTAGTTTGTTTTTGTTTTTTTTAATCGCCTCCTATACTGAGGAGTGTTCCTGATTCTACCGTAAGAAGCAGTGAGGTAGTTTTCCTTATATAGGCCATGGAAGTATTCCCTGATAGTGCATTTTTAGCTGAATACTTGCCAACCGTGAGACCGGAATCCCTGCATGAATATTGCATGAACTGCTGCATCACTAGTGCAGCTGTGCCCCGCCTTTAGGTGCCTCAGTGTCAACGTGATGCTGCAGTGAGTGACATGGCGGTGTTAACGTTGCCAGATAATGTCTTAAGGTTGTTTAGAGCATCTCTGCAGTAATGCAAATGAGTTTTATAGTAAGATTACCTAACAAAAGTTTGTACTAAATGCCAGTTGATTAAAAAAAAAAAAGTCCAATCTGCTGGCAAATGTATAGTTTTACAAAGAAATGTTGACTTTATCCATAATAAAGATGCCAGGCTCAGATAATATATAATAGAATTTGCAGCCTACTGCCCTTTTCTGGGTGTAAAAACACGTGTGGAGAATGTGGAGCAGCATCACCACAGCCGCACCACACCACTAGTATAAAATGATGTTACAGATTTACAGGTGTGTATTTGCAAATTGGATATTAAAAAGGTAAAATAAAAACACATTCGATTGTCATTGTCGGGAAATTTAAAAAAGCGTCCTCCACCGTTTCTGTAGAAATGTCAGCTTTTAGTGTGTTTACACAGATGCAGCTGGTCTTATGGAGTGACTGTTGTGAGTCTGCTGCAGTGTGTGCCACGTCCTGAGCTGGAGTGCTTTCATCTGCTCCACACCAATGGAGACATCTGTCCTCACGAGTGTGTCCTCACGAGTGTGTCCTCACTGCTGCTCGGCCTCACATTAAATCACTCCAAACATGTTCTTCTGAGACATAAACCGGATTCATACATACTTTCAGTGAATAGAGCTGCTTTTGCATTCTCCACTCAGAAGTTTCTATCATTTCTTGTCAAATTGCCCCAAAGTCTGTCAAACACTTGTATATGTGTGCGATGATGGTATGTAACAACCCATAATCTCAGTCAATCGTAAAGCTCTAATACCCAAGGAAATTGTGAGCGTTATCAGAACATTGTGGTGTCATTCCACTGCCGGGTGTGCACTGTACAGATGCTCCACCTGATACTAAAATGCACAACAAAAATGTACAATAGAAAAGTGATTCACAACAACAACAACATTCATAAAAACACTTTAAGATTGGAAACACTGAAACATATAGCACTTGTCATGGCCTATAAAGTGTAGCAGCGTCTTGGCACGGTGCGGTGGAAGAGTTCTCAGTGGATTGATGTTAATGATTACAGAGGGCATGGAAAGAGAGCTCGTACTAGTGGGAAACAGGCTGGGGCTTTGGAGCTGTTGGCAGGAGCTGAATGTCTAAACCTCACATTACCCCACTCAGCTCTCAGGACCAAGAGCATCCTCTGTTCCCCCTCTCTCTCTGCGAGCACTGGAGGGAGTGACGAGAGTTGTATCTGTTCAAACTGAAAAAGTGAGGTAAATCTTTCCTCCGATTTTGAACAAAAATAGCACGACCAACCACTGCCGTCTCCCACTCACGTCTGGAGATGAAGTTCGGCAAAATTCCCCCTTGTAATAGCTCAGGTAGGCGCAGTATTCGTGGCTAGTTGCGCGTACACCATTGTCTTGAAAAGAGATGAGCTCAGTTACTCTTCTCCCGTGTCCTGTCGTCTATGGGCATCCAGCCAGTTTCTCTGCCCGTTTCCCAGTGCAGTGGGAACCCCAAGGCCCCGAGCAGGTGTCACCATAACTGCCCAACCAAAGGAGCTTGTAAGGCCACACAATAGGCTCAAAGAATCCTGCCAGCATGGGGACCGTCTTAAATATCTGTGAACAGTATGAGCACTCCTCTAAATCTCTCCACAGCATAGGGGAGCTGCCAGTTCACTCTTTCTGTGACTCTAACCCTCTTTCTTTAAAAGAGATGGAAGATCCTTTAAACTCTCTCTAAGATGGGTCTTGTTGTGTCGGGATTTGTGTTGGGCAGACGCTGAGAAGATTGAACTCATTGTTGTCGTCTCATTACTTTTTAATGATTTCATTTTAAATATACTTAATTCAACACCAACTCCAAAAAGAATCGTTTGAAACTTGCTTCTCCAGTGGCAGCAGAGAGTCGATGCCTGTCTCTTGTTTCCTTCTCCTCTGTTCATTGTTTGGTGCTCGATGTGATGATGTGGCCTGGACGAGGGGTATGGTCAGGGGGGTGGGGCAGTACTGGGGGCTCCCCTCATCGGCCATAAACAAAGGGCCCTTGTTTATTTGACCCCCTCTTTAGAAAATTAGAGTCCACGGCCAGGGCTAAAGCTAAGCTTGAATTCCACCCTCACCAGATTTAGAAAGTGGAAGCCCTTGTGAAGGAAAGAAAAAAAACAATCCCGTGTAAAAGAGGGTCAGAGCTCTGGGGCAGTTTGTCCTTTACAAACGGATCAATATCTAATCACGGCTCCTGTATCTGACACAAGCTGTGGTGGGCGGCATTGATTATCGATTGGCAATGTGCAGTATGATCCTCCTCCCCCTTTTTTAAACATATCGGTAACACAGTGAGAAGGAACTGTGTTTGTAGGTCAATAATATAAGTAAAGCATAATTTGCATTAGTTGATATGTAACTTTTATGAAAATGTTCACTGATTTTCATTTTCTTTTTTTTATATTTATGCACTTTTACTTAAGTCAAAATGTTTTAGAAAGTAAATCCTGTGAAACTAGTTTAACCAGCTTGGTGCTGTATCACTTTACTTGACGTTCTCTATCATCCACCCCACAGACCAACCTATCGACTGTATCCGATAACACACCATCCTCCAAAAACAAACGTGATACAATATGATCAGTGTGTGGTCGAGTGAACAGAGCTGCAGCGAAGGTAAACACATGGAGATTATTTTGATAATCTTGTGAATTTGGAGAGTTAGAAGTTTGGATTGAATCTACATTTACTCCAGGAAATGTCCAAATACTGTATAATGCATTAGTATGAGTTAGTAGAAGTGGTAGAAGTAAAACAAATGCTGTCTGAAAGGTTTGGAACAGTGAATAAGATGTGAGACAGAAATCTACTTTGACAGTTTAAATCCAGACTCCACACGGTTCTGTTTCGCTGTGCATGTGTCTGAAAGGGTTTTATTCTTTTAATGTTAATTTTATGATGATTATTTGTAATTATCCATGTTTTGATTTGTTGTATTGTGATTTTTAATGTCTGTTCACATAAGGATTATAGTAAATGTAATGTGACTATCTGATAAACACCTGCCGTAGTATAAAGTTCATTATTTTCGTGCTGTGGCTTTGCAGTAAAAATACAAATACTCAAAACTGGTGCAGAGCTAAACCATTAACCAGGTTTTTACATCTCGCAGCTTAAGATGGTGATAAGAGCTTTAGGAGTTTTGAAGTTGAACAGACTTTGTTTTAGGGATGCACAGATCTGATACTCGAATCGACGCCGATACTGAAAAATTTGCTGTATTAATTGACCTAAAAAGACTATTTACTGGTCGTAGTCAGCCCTGAAAGCCTAATAATGTTTGAATGTTTATTTATACAAAGCTTTTTTATAGTTACATGAGGGATACATAACAGCTGCGTACATCTGGGTCAGGTTTGTCTTTTATTTTTGTCATAATGAAATAAATGCTGTTTTCAGTCTGCTCCGGTATCGGTTGTTATCGATATCGGCAGGCCTGTCACGATAATTAGCCTCCCTCTGTCGTTTAGTGGAGTGGCTCTGGTCCTACAGTCTTTAAATCTATCTGCAAAAGGAGGCACATTAGTCCTGGACATATCTGCAGCTGCTCATCCTGGTTTAGTCCTGGTTTAGTCCTGGTTTAGTCCTGGTTTAGTCCTGGTTTCATCCTGGTTTAGTCCTGGTGTCGTCCTGGTTTAGTCCTGGTTTAGCTCTGGTTTCATCCTGGTTTCGTCCTGGTTTAGCTCTGGTTTAGTCCTGGTTTAGCCCTGGTTTAGCTCTGGTTTAGTCCTGGTTTAGCTCTGGTTTCATCCTGGTTTAGCTCTGGTTTAGCTCTGGTTTCATCCTGGTTTAGCTCTGGTTTAGCTCTGGTTTAGCTCTGGTTTAGTCCTGGTTTAGCTCTGGTTTAGTCCTGGTTTAGCTCTGGTTTAGTCCTGGTTTAGCTCTGGTTTAGCTCTGGTTTAGCCCTGGTTTAGCCCTGGTTTCGTCCTGGTTTAGCTCTGGTTTAGCTCTGGTTTAACCCTGGTTCAGTCCTGGTTTAGTCCTGGTTTAACTCTGGTTTCGTCCTGGTTTAACCCTGGTTCAGTCCTGGTTTAGCTCTGATTTCGTCCTGGTTTAGTTCTGCTTTTGTCCTGGTTTAGTCCTGGTTTAGCTCTGGTTTAGTCCTGGTTTCGTCCTGGTTTAGTCCTGGTTTAGGCAGTGTATCTCTCCTTCACTGTGGTTCTCCGCAAAGTTTCTCTTTTTCCCACTGTTTTTGTTTAGTTTTTCCTTGTCGAGAAGGAGGGTCTAAAGACAGGGGGCGCTCTTCTTTGGGACAGTTCTCCATTTGCTTGTTTTCTTGATTAATTTGCTCGTCTGTTTCTGTTTCACTGTTGATTTTCTAACTTTCTGTTGTTTAAATTAATTCTCATGTTCAGCCCTAAGAGGTGACTGCTGCTGTGATTTTGCGATTTACAAAAATAAAGTGAGTTGAAATTGAATCGTTCAGTATATAAAAGCTGAAACAATATATTTTGGGCCTCAATATTTATCGTGAAGACTTTTTATTTGCAAAAACGGGGAGATTTGGGGTATTTTTATGAATAGCAATTCCTTGTGTGACTAATTATTGGTACATTCTGCTGTTTATTTGTTGCAGCTCATGTCTTTTAATGAAACTTTCAAAACGGTTCACTGGGATTATCTTGCATTATTTAAGTCTTAATTAATGGCATAAAGTAGTTTTAATATTATAGTTTATTGTGATATTTCTCTGGAGCAATATTTCACGCTCCAAAGTGCGTAATCGTGACAGGTTTGACAGATATTTAAGTTGATTATTGCATCACTTCTTTGCATGTAGCACTTCTCTTTAGTTATAAAATGTTGTGTGTCTGATGGTTGCCCCCCCCCCCCTCGCTTCATTTCTCACGTGTTTCCTCTTTCGAGCACTTGTGGGGGGCTTTATCTGTCATCTTGTTCTCTGTGCAGAGGAAACTTCACAGTGCCAAAGTTATCAGAGTCGAACATGGGCTTTGGCGTGTTGGGAATCTTTCTGGGACTGCTCCTCGAAGTGTCCACCCATGGACCGCACGCCGTTCCCCGATCGTCCTGGAAACACCGAGGTAGACGTGTATTATTTTCATTTACTTATGCAATGAGACGAACGCGCCGTGCCACATGGTCGGGGCAAACTTAAAAAAATGACACCGTGCTCTATATGAGTCTAAATGCAGGGTTAGATTATTTAAAAGAACCTGAATATCAAATAGATGTAAATAGCACCTGATATTTGAAAAGCATTTCTGTGTAGTATTTATGAAGTTATTGTAATTATTGATATGTGTAGCAAGCTAAGCATTCACCCACTAACCAGAGGGAAGCCAGTTGAGGCCAAAATGCATGTCTATTATGGATATCTGACTCAGAATTGTCTCTAAATTTGTTTTATCCTTGAGTTAACCAGATGTCTTTTATTATCAGACATAGACGTGACGGAGTTCTCTGAGCCCGGTATCTTCAACTACACCACGCTGCTGCTGAGCGAAGAACGAGATGCTCTGTATGTGGGGGCCAGGGAGGCAATTTTTGAACTCAACAAAAACGACATAACCAAACGACACAAGAAGGTATCGTATGAGTGTGTGGACTTTTTATTTTTTCCTATTTTTTTCTTCTAAATATTTTCTCACCTGTTTAAGGTTGAGTGGACTGTTGATGAACAATCTGTGGAAAAATGTGTCCTCAAAGGAAAATCTAAAGAGGTAAACCTTGGGAAAATACAGTGTTACAATATACAGCCACAGTTTACAAAATGTCACTAAAATGTTTGTTTGAATTCTACAGAGAGACTGTTTAAATTACATACGAGTGCTTCAGTTTGCTGATAAGGATCGGCTTTTTGTCTGTGGCACTTTTGCATTTACACCTCTGTGTGACTCCTTGGTAAGTTAAAAGTCTTATAATTTTAATCAACAAAAAAACTTAAACTGAAGTTTTGTGCATGTTTCAGAGTTTAGCCGACTTTTCTCTAACCCGTCACCCAGAGGACGGCAGAGGACGATGCTCTTTTGACCCGTATCAAAGCTTTACCTCAGTCATGGTTGGTGAGTAGACGTTAAGTTCAAATACATTTGAATTTTCTTTTTAAAAAATACTGTATTTTTAAATTGTATTTTTTACTTGATAAAAAATAGATGGTGACCTTTACACCGGCACAGCTTACAATTTCTTGGGTAGTGAGCCGATCATTTCCAGATACTCTCCTCCTCATTCTCTTCTGAGGACAGAGTACTCCACATCGTGGCTTAACGGTGAGTTACATGAGCTTAATGCATCGCTGCTATTTATCAAGTTTATGGAGATGACTGATGTTGATTCTTTCTTTGTTTCAGAGCCTAGTTTTGTGTTTGCTGATGTGATCAGGGAGGGGAGAAAAAAGGCTGATGGTGAGGATGACAAAATCTACTACTTCTTCACTGAGGTATCCGTGGAGTATGAATTCTTTGGCAAACTGCTGATCCCTCGAGTAGCTCGTGTCTGTAAGGTAAATGCACATTACTATAAAGTCTGTGTTATCTCTCCTATTACATCGTATCATCGTCATGAACTTAAACATGTGGACGTCTACGTCTCCAGGGTGATCTGGGAGGACAGCGCACTCTTCAGAAAAAATGGACGTCTTTTCTGAAGGCCAAGCTGGTGTGCTCCATGCCCGAGCTCAACTTTGTCTTCAACGTGGTTCATGATGTCTTTATTTTGAAAGGGGCACACTGGAAGGACACAGTCATCTATGGGGTTTTCACCTCACAATGGTTAGACTTTGTCCATAACTTGAATTCTTTATGCTTGACCTGTATATAATCCATAAATCTGATGTTATTCTATTTTTATTTTCTAGGGGCAATGTTGGTTTGTCAGCCGTTTGTGCCTACAATCTGACTGCCGTAGAAGATGTTTTCTCTAAAGGCAAATACATGCAGAAAGCAACAGTGGAACATTCACACACAAAATGGGTTCGGTACAATGGCGTGACACCCACCCCACGGCCTGGTGCAGTAAGTTTATTTTACATTCATGTTTTATTTACTGCCATGAAGCTGTTAATACAACTTATGTGAACTTCCTCGCCTTCTTGTTCCAGTGTATTAACAACGAAATGCGTCAAGAAAACATCGAGAGCTCTCTGCATCTGCCGGACAAGACTCTACAGTTTGTGAAAGACCACCCTCTTCTGGAAGATCCTGTTCTGCCAATTGGAAATGGGCCTCGGCTCATCACCAAAGACGTGAACTACACTCAGATCGTTGTGGATCGTGTGCTTGCACTTGATGGAAATATTTATGATGTCATCTTTACTGGAACAGGTTACACTGCTCAAGCTTTTTCATTTTAGGATAAACGTCTTTACTAACATTTAATTAAATGACTTCATAAATCTGAAATGTACTATTTTGTCTTTTTAGACAAAGGAATCCTGCACAAGTCTGTTGTGTATGAAGGAAATGTTCATACAATAGAAGAAATCCAGCTACTGAAAAACGCAGAGCCCATTAAAAACCTACTGCTGTCCACAAAGGTCAGAGACTTAACACAAAGTATTTTTTATTTGCATAAACAGACCATGAGAACTTTTTATTTTTTCCTTCACAGACACAGTCGATATATGCAGGCTCAGACTCTGGTGTCGTCCAGTGCCCCACATACATGTGTGGGAAATATTTGTCTTGCACTGACTGTATTTTGGCTCGAGATCCTTACTGCAGCTGGGACCCACAGACAGAGAGATGCATCAACAGTGCAGTAAATCAGAAGGGGTAAGTAATTTTAGTATTTTTGGCAAATGATTCATAAGTTATTGTTTTACTTATATACCCGGGTGTTTTTTTTTTAAAGTTTGTTAATCCAGAATCTCCGTGGTGATGCAGACGGATGCCCTGCAGGTGTGTTCAGGCCCAGATAAATTAAAAGCAGGTCAGATGACACAATCCTGATCTCATTTGTTTTCTATTGGCAGGACCCTCCCTGAAGAAGCTCCAGCCAATCCATAAAAGTGTGAAAGTGGGGAGCTCTGCAGAGCTGCCATGTGGAGCGTCGTCTAACTTGGCCCATGTCATGTGGAAGGCCAAAGGCTCTCCGGTCACAGATGCATCTCCCTTTCGCCTGATCAGTGATAGTAGACTTCTTATTTACAGTGTGGGTCCTGAGGATGAGGGCCACTATGAGTGCTGGTCAGTGGAATGGGCCCCTGCTGTAGGGAAGAACTTCAGCCGTCAGCTGGCTGCATACAACCTCACCCTGGACCTCCCTGCGACCCGGCCTCTTCATGCAGGTCACGTGACCACTACCCACAGCAGCAAGGAGGCATCTAGCACAGAGAATGTGGCAGGTAATGGTAAGACAGAAAGAGTACCACTAACTTCAGCACTTGTCCCCTCCCATTTTACAACGTTTTTTACATCCCCACCCCAAACTGACTCATCACTAACCCCACCGCCCCGCCGCAGGCTTCAACCCATTCAGCCATTCTCACCTAGCTCTTATCCCTCCCGCGCCGGGAACCAGGAAGCAACAGCAACATCTTATTTGCAGCAAGACAACAGCACCGCCCTGCTTCTTCTCTTCCTTTTGTTTTTCCTCCTCTTTTTGGCAGCAATGGTGTACAACTGTTACATGCAGTACCTCCCTGCCCCTTGTCTGCGTTTGCGGACTGCACTTATTGGTAACAACAAAAGCGCTAGTCAGCCTGAATATCGAGCATGTGAGGCAGGGCCGCTGGAGATGTCAACAACGGACAAAATGAACTCAGCTGAGCAGCCTAAGCAGAATGGTAGTCAATCCGCCACCAATCTGCGGGCACTGCGGGACACTGGATATGAAACTGAACCCGAGTATGCCAACGGGAAGGTTCACAGTTTTGACGACAGCCCTTCTACGGAGAAACCCTTTGACATAGATTCTGACTCTCAGCCTATTGAGTATGCTGACGCTGATGTGGAAAATCAAAATTATTTATAAATTGAACAAAAAGACTATATTGAGTCCATATGAAGTCTCTCTGCTAGTCAAAAAGCCAAAATGAAGGTATTGCTTATTTTTTTATTGCTTAAGGTATTTGAGGCTTATTTGAAGCTCCTGGCTTGTCTGTAGCTTTTCTCTCAAGCAAGCGTAGACTCTGCACATTCTTGGTCCAGCAGGAAAAGCTATTTCATTCCAAATTGGAAACACAATTTACCAAATTGGTAAGTTCACTAGATGTTTTCCAAATTGGAGTTTGTTACTTTGTACAGCTTTTGTGAACTAATGTCAGTGTTAATGTTTTTTATTTTGCTACCAAACAGTTACTGCTTTGTTAGTTTGTTTTTTTCTCAGGGAAGATTTTCACGACAGAGCAATGAAGGGTTTATCGAATAAGCAGAAATGTCGACCGTTGCCTCCTAAATAGTTGGATCCATTTGATCTGTTGTACTGCTGTCATAACAATTTTTTTTTTTATCCAGTGAAATCAAAAATAACAAAATGAAAACTTTTTAACCACTGCTGTATCATTTTTGTTGTTGTTTATTAACCATCTGTGCCACTGTGTACACACTGATGTTTTACCTGAAAATGTAACATGCCCTGGAAACAATCTGAACTTTTTTGTTTTTACAGTTATTTGAATGAAGATAGACATGGTTATTTAAGATGTCATAATTTAATTTGTAGGCTAGTTGCTTAGATTTTATTTATTAAAATAGTTTCTATGATGTTCAAAACCTATTTCACATCCATGAGTCTGCTCATGCATTTTGCATGTGGCACTAGATTTCCCATTTTCCTCAAACCTATCTCTCTGTCCATCACTCCTCCTTCACAGCCTCTGTTCCTGTCGACTCTTCGTCCACCCTCTGCACCTCTGAGCGGAGCACTCATTCATCCCTTCCCTCATCCTTCCCTTTCTCTGCCAAAGCCCACACGCTCCAGGCCAAAGAGGCGGAGGTGAGACTGTTGCCTCCTGTGCTGAAGGACCAGGCCTGGGGGGTTCATGCCCAGGAGGCCTTCATGCTCTTCTGCCTCGCTCTGGGTGAGTGGTGCCTCTGACAGTGACCCCACTTCTCCTCCTCACAATCAGATGCTTGATGTGAAACTGTCACTTCTACTCCATTAGTCTCGTTTCCATTTTTCATTTCTTTGCATTTTGCATGTACCGGATCCACACTTGAACTAACAACTTGCTTGTTCCATTACACAACTGGTCTTGCCATAGTTGCGAAACGTGGCTGAGGTATGATGTAAACTTTTATTCAAGCACATGAAACTTTTCTAGATCTTCATGTTGACTGGACTTTCACTTAGGTTTTTTTTTTTTTTTTGTGACGAACAAAATGACTGTGCCCACGTTTCATTCTCTGTAAAAATGTAAACTTGTGTATATATAGAAAATACTTTTGAACATGTACAGAGATTTAGGCTTTATATCTGGTGTCTCTTAAATGGGGAGATTGAATAAATCTGTGAAATGTTTTTAAATCGTGTTTGTTTTTGTTTTGTCTTGTGGCTAATAGCATGTGGTATTAAAGGAAAGAGCTGTGTATGTTTTCAGAGCACAATTATTTACACAAGATTGTTTTGTATTGATGTAGAATGGCTAATGGAGCTAGGTATAAGGCACTGTAATGCATGAAGATTAAACCACGCTTTGCAAATGTAAATGGTTGCGGCAAGTTTCAGCCAAAGGCAAGTGCTTAATTTAAATTGATTCCATTTGTATTGTACATGCCATTGTGTTGAAGGGAGTCAACTCGTCCAACTCTGTCCTTCAGGTCCCAGTGATGTCCACATTCACTGGCTTAAGAATGGGCACAGTGCGGACAGTCCTGTAATGGAGTACCGCCGGCCCCTGGGTCAGGACCATGCACTGGTGAGCAGCTGGCTCCAGGAGGGGCCCCTGATCAAGGATGCCAAATACAAGTGTTTGGCTGAGGCCAGCACAGGAAATGACATGTCTGAGGTCAGCCTCCAACTGCCCATTGGAGGTACCCAGACTTGAGTGGAGTATTTTTACTGTATATTCTGAGTATTCCAGAGGATTCCATTATTGTTATGCAATTTATTTGGCAGATGAAGACACCATTCCATCAAAATATCTGAACAACTGGAAGAGTGCACTTGCAGAGCACGGACAGCTGCTCAAGAAATGGGAGAAGGCTTGGGTATGTCCATGTTTATAAACGAGTGTGTTGTGCTGTGCAAAGCCTCCATCATGTGTATCAGATATATTCAGTGTGTATGTGGTTCAACAGTTATTTAGTTTATCTAAATATTTATAATTTGACTAGGTTCTCTTCAACAGGAAAGCTGTGATGGTCATTAAATGTGAAGATGACAGACATTTGTCTGTGTTTTAATGTGGTTCTTCTGGACCTGGGTTTTGACACAAAACCTGAAGCAGATGCCCAAGTGTTTGGGACACGATGGGTGGGACTGTGACTGATGGGGGCCCCACCAGGCCTGGTTATGTCAGAACAAAGAGGGGGGAGATGTTTGGAGTTTATGGATGTATGGTTTGTTTTTGTATATAACATGATGTATAGTTTCTTAAACTATACATTGAAACAAGACTTTGATTTGGATCCTTGTATGTGCAGGTCATTGCACGTCCAAGTAATGTCTAATACTTTGTGTCGTATTTAAATATTTTGGAAGGTCACTGTAGAGACATTTATAAAACGCCGCCCTGTGGGGTAAATGGTAACTGCAGCACAGCATAAAACAGACTATATAGCGCCCTCTAGTGACATGTGTCTGGTATGTAAAGAGTTAGTATTTTCACTTGAACTGATAAAATAGATGGACTCATGGTTATATCTCAACAATGCAGAAATATATGCTGTAGTGTGAAGGATGTGGCATAAGAGCTGCTGTTTCAGGCCAAAATGATGCATGCAGTGGTTTAAACTGCACTGTGATCATCCACTGACCTTTATTCTACTACTGCAGCCTTAACCATTTAAATAAAGGATTACTGGCAATGAAGTTGTGTCAGTGTTTTGGCTGGGGTCTCTGAAAAGGAAAATGTCTTATTTTGAGGAAAAAAAACTGACATTAGAAGTGAATGTTCACAGTACTAACATAAGACTAACAGACTTCAAGTATTTTACATATTTTACATCTGAGGGGCCCTGTTGTCGAGTGAGATCATGTGGACATGTCCAAATCATTACTTTGCTTTTCTAAAAACCATCAAATAAAGTCTTTTCTTTCCCTATAGAAAAAAATGAAAGGTAATTTTAGAAGTCATCAAGTTTCCAGAGCAGACATCAGTCCTGAGCCTCATGTTCACAGCTTCATGTGCTCATGTTCATGTGCTC
This sequence comes from Periophthalmus magnuspinnatus, assembly GCF_009829125.3. Classification (NCBI taxonomy): domain Eukaryota; kingdom Metazoa; phylum Chordata; class Actinopteri; order Gobiiformes; family Gobiidae; genus Periophthalmus; species Periophthalmus magnuspinnatus. The sequence continues at coordinate 20,993,238 of NC_047148.1, read as the reverse complement.
ATATTCATGTGCTTATGTTCATGTGCTCATGTTCATGTGTTGATATTCATGTGCTCATGTTCATGTGCTCATATTCATGTGCTCATGTTCATGTGCTCATGTTCATGTGTTGATATTCATGTGCTCATGTTCATGTGCTCATATTCATGTGCTTATGTTCATGTGCTCATGTTCATGTGCTCATGTTCATGTGCTCATATTCATGTGCTTATGTTCATGTGCTCATGTTCATGTGCTCATGTTCATGTGCTCATATTCATGTGCTTATGTTCATGTGCTCATGTTCATGTGCTCATATTCATGTGTTGATGTTCATGTGCTCATGTTCATGTGTTCATATTCATGTGCTCATGTTCATGTGACTTTATCATGTTATGAACATTTGGGGACTCATGACATAACTAATATCTGATGTGATTGGGCCTAATCGGTGGAGGATGGATAAATCTTTACCTTTGATCCATAAATGTTGGCATTACTTTTTTTAAAACTATTGTGAAAGAATATTTCCACTTGTGTTTATGTGCGCTGATGTTTGTGTCAGTTTGTGTTTCATGTGGACAGACTTTTGTGATATACAGAAACTTTTAAAGTCATAATGTAGAATAATAATCTTTTAACTGTCTTTCATTTGTGCACGTCCAGCCTCTAGGGGGCGCTGTGGTTTACATGGTTGGAGTAGAAACCCCAGGTATAAAAAGGGACAGGAAACTGGCACTTCTGTCCACGTTCAAACTGTAGTGAGTTTGCACAGAGAGAATGAGCCTCTGCACTGAAATCTGTGCTGAAAATGTCACTGGGTCATTATTGATGGAACTACACCAGCCAAAGGTTATGTAGGTTATGTAACAGCTAAGTGTTATGGAAAATGCTCTTCATGAAGCTCTGCCCTGGTTAATACACACGGTACAGGGTTTTATCTTATTAAATATTATTCAAATCTCACATGGGAAAGAAGAGCCAGTTTTAAGGATCCACATTAAGCCTGCATCACTGCCTCACCACTCCACAGATCTGCTTCTCCTCTGACTCCTCATGTGTCATAATGGGCCCACACCTCCCTCCTGAATACAAAAATACAAAAGACAGAGATTAGAAACATGGAAACTCCACGCAGAAAGACCCCACGCCCCGCAGAGAGACCCCACGCCCCTCAGAGAGACCCCACGCCCCTCAGAGAGACCCCATGACCCGCAGAAAGACCCCACGCCCCTCAGAGAGACCCCATGACCCGCAGAAAGACCCCACGCCCCGCAGAAAGACCCCACGCCCCGCAGAAAGACCCCACGCCCCTCAGAGAGACCCCACGCCCCGCAGAAAGACCCCACGCCCCGCAGAGAGACCCCACGCCCCGCAGAGAGACCCCACACCCCGCAGAAAGACCCCACGCCCCGCAGAAAGACCCCACGCCCCGCAGAGAGACCCCACTCCCCGCAGAAAGACACCACGCCCCGCAGAGAGACCCCACGTCCCCCAGAGAGACCCCACTCCCCGCAGAAAGAGCCCACGCCCCGCAGAGAGACCCCACTCTCCGCAGAGAGACCCCACGCACCGCAGAAAGACCCCACGCCCCCCAGAGAGACCCCACGCCCCACAGAGAGACCCCACGCCCCGCAGAAAGACCCCACGCCCCCCAGAGAGACACCACGCCCCGCAGAGAGACCCCACGCCCCCCAGAGAGACCCCACGCCCCGCAGAAAGACCCCACGCCCCCCAGAGAGACCTCACGCCCCGCAAAAAGACCCCACGCCACGCTTAAAGACCCCACGCCCCGCAGAAAGACCCCACGCCCTGCAGAGAGACCCCACGCCCCGCAGAGAGACCCCACGCCACGCAGAATGACACCACAACCCGCAGAGAGACCCCACGCCCCGCAAAAAGACCCCACGCCCCGCAGAGAGACCCCACGCCCCGCAAAAAGACCCCACGCCCCGCAGAGAGACCCCACACCCCTCAGAGAGACCCCACTCCCCGCAGAAAGACCCCACGCCCCGCAAAAAGACCCCATGTCCCCCAGAGAGACCCCAAGCCCCGCAGAAAGACCCCACGCCCCGCAGAGAGACCCCACGCCCCGCAGAATGACACCACAACCCGCAAAAAGACCCCACGCCCCGCAGAAAGACCCCACGCCCCGCAGAATGACACCATGCCCTGCAAAAAGACCCCACACCCCTCAGAGAGACCCCACGCCCCACAGAGAGACCCCACGCCCCACAGAGAGACCCCACGCCCCACAGAGAGACCCCACGCCCCACAGAGAGACCCCACGCCCCGCAGAATGACTCCACGCCCCGCGGGACCTTGTGGCTGTACAGAGCTCATCTCTGCCCCGTGGCGCCCCCTGTAGGTGTATGTATGTGTGAATGAGGTGTAATCTGTTCTGGGCCTATAAAACTGTAGCCTGTGAAACTTGTTGTTTTTAAACCCTCCACACACTGGGCCAGTTTTATCCTGTAGGTTTTTAATCATTAGGCTGATTAAATGTGATTTTTCATAAAAATAAAGACATAAAAAGCCACATATCCAACAGTCTAATGGGGTGTGACTTTTGCACTTATCATTTCATATTCTGTTATTTCACTGCCTCCAGGACGACAGCCCAGTGTCTTCAAACCACTAAATACATTTCCTTTAATGTTATTTGCATGATTTCTCCAATTATTTGAAACAATTAAAAGGCAGCCCCTGTTTGTGGAATGGTCTGTTCCACTATTCAGCGCGCCTCCCCTGAATGAGTCATCCAGCCGGCTCCTCATTGGATAAGATCATGCCATCCCGAGGGATTGCCTTGCAGAGGCAGAAGGGCCTTGCTTCCATTCACAGAAACATTGGTATGCCAGTCTGCTTTTTCATTCACATAAAGGCTAAATAGTGCATGCTTGGTCTTCGTGCTGTGTCTCTTTTCCTCTGCGTCCTCTTTGCTGCGGGACACGCGCGTGTTTCTTGCCTGTGTCTGTGCCTTTGTTTCTGAGGAGAGAAGCAGTCGTGTTTTCCTTTTTTCCATGTTTGCCTAGCAGGAAGGAGATATGTTGGAAGGGACTGCAGTGCGAAATCTGCAGCAGAGCAGGGTGAGCGCTTCTTATGAATGAGCGTCACTACGGCTCCTGGACATTTGGTCTGAATGATGTGTGGCTGTGCTCTCTGTGTCCTACAGACAAAGATGCTTCATAGACTGTGCTTTTAAGGAGACTGGGGCTGATTTCTTGTATCCTCTGGCTGTCACTGAGCTCCTCCTGAGACTGTTTTCAGGCCTTGTGTTTTCTGTCATTTATATTTTAACCAACGCACCTGAAATTGTGCCTTCAGCTTTTTGTTTTGCATCAAACATGGCAAACTGTTAATCTTGTATTTTTAAAAGAGTGATGCTATATTTAATAGATCACTGACAGCTGATATAAAGCAGCATGGATAATAAACTACTTCTCACACATTTAATACATATTAACATGTATTAAATATATTTGTGCCATGTACAAATGAAACTAAATCATCACATTTTTGTTTAAACGTACTTTATATGTGTCATTACTACCAACATTTTATTTAGGTTGCCTAATTCCTTTTTTTATTGACTAGGATCCCTGTGGTTTCTTTTTTCTTCAAATCAAATGGGATGCTAAAAATGACTTAGATTAAATATCAGACTGGGGAATTCAATAATTGATTGGTTCCAGTATGCTGTAAGCAGGAGGTTTTCTTTCTCCTTCCAACAGGAAGTGATTTGCAGTGCTCAGCAAGCCTTTTGTTGAGAAGGTTTTCTCAGATCAGTGAGTCATGCTTTAGCTCTGAGCCGACAGGCAGGCAGCAGTCAGTACACCGTATTTGCTCTTCCCTCACAGTGTCCATGATCAGCCACATTCAATCTGTTCTCTTCTTTTGACTTTGGATTTTTAAGGCGACAGATTATCATCAGAAATCCAAGCAGCTGCACAGCACTGGCAGTCTTCTACAAAGCTTTTTTCATCCAGCACATTCTTGGTGCTTTCAGTGGATTGTTTCTTTGACAGATTGGATCGCGCTTTTGGATTTGACTAGAAACAGGCTGGACTCTGGTGGTAGAAGCTCAGCTGAGGCATCACTGTACCTCAATAGAGAAAATTACAGTCAGGTGGCCTGTGATTGCTCCAAGGCGTTTGCTGCCTCTACCACCGCTGCTGCTGCTGCTATGTTACAAGGGAGGCTAATCAGCAGAGCTCAGCCACGTCTGCCAGCACACTTGTGAAAGAGGCAGGCTGTGTGCTCTGTGTGAGAGAGGAGGAGAGAGCTAGAGAGAGAAGGGCATGCTTCACCGTACCAAATACAACCGCTTCAGGAATGAGTCAGTAACATCCGTCGATGATCTTCTCCACGGTCTGTCCATGAACCCCAAGGTCTCGGCCAGTCCCCAGCCTGCCGCCGAGACATCTTACACACCCCCATCTGAGGTACAGCCCACCAGCGCGAGCAGCACCGCCACCGGCCACGGCTCCGACCACCTGGAGGATGGAGGCACCACCCTGTGTACGCTCATCAACAAGGTGTCCAACCTAAAATTCACCAACTCCGGCAGCTTGCTGGGCATCAAGGGTTTGCCCTCGGCTGTCAAGGACCTGGCTGTGTCTAAGCTGCAGGGAGGTGGGGGCTCGGGCTCAGGCAGCTCCACTGTGACAACAACAGCAGCAGGAGCAGCCTCTGGGTTGGGAGCCACTCACTGCATTTCCCAGTCAGCCCCCTGTTCGCAGCTAGCCACGGTGGTCAACATGAGCAAGAAAAGCCGAGTGGATGAGCTACTGCCTGGAACTGAGGACTGGAATCCAGGTGGAGGGGACGGATTGGTCAGCAAACCCTCCAGAGGATGGCTACACTCCAGTGAGAAGATCTCAGGACCAGGAGTTACATACATTGTCAAGGTTGGTGGTCTTGTTTTGATTTGACTTAACCTTGAGACAGGGCAAAGGGCAGAAATGTTAGTGTTGCACAACATATGTATTACTGTTTAAGTCTATGGGACAAAGAACAGGGATCACAGTTTTTATATTCATGTAGTTACTTTAGAAATGATAAGCTGGATTGTGTCAACTATCACAGAGAGGTTGTTAGCAGATGATCTGTACACTGAAGCCTTTTGTATCCATGGAGATGTGTAAGTTGTTTACATCCATGAGCAGTTTTAGCACACGGGAGGTAGGCCTGCTGCAGGCGCATAAAATAACATTTCATGTTTCATCTACAAAAGCTAATCTACATGGTTTAAGGAGCCTGGGTTGGCTCACAACTAAAAGAGCTGTGAATGTCATCATGCTGGCAATGAGTCACAAGTATGGGGAGTGATGATGCTCCTGACAGTGTGAAGTGAATGAAGGTAGAAAGTGGAATAAACCATTTTAGTTATAAGCACAAAGCGGCCACAAAAAATACACCGGATTCTGTGTTATTCCTGGCGTAATTCAAAAATAAGAAAGTTTTACCTCTGCTAAAATATGTTGCATGCCGAAACGACGTGCCGACCATCATATGACACCTAGTACAACTCGCCCAAAACAAAGGCCCTAGTGTCAGTGACCGACGTGACATTCCATTAACTGCATTAAGGCCAAGAGCACTTATTTGTCCCATCAATGCGAGTAAAAGCCTGTACTCTGGTAGAGGGGGTGTGGGCCCTGTCTGCTGCCCCAACCCCCTGCATGTCCTGAGGTTTGGAGCTTGTCTGCTTTATATCAAATGCAGTGTGATTAATTTGGAATGCAAACTACTTAAACTACTGTTGTACTTATTTGGTAACAGGAAAAAAACACAAAACATCTGCATAAAAAAAACTTGCAAATCTCTAAACACTGGTAGACAGATTCTCTTTAACCAAATGTAAACATAGACCAATAAAATAATGTGATGATTTGACCCAAAGTATCCTCAATCTACCCCCAGTGACGAAAAGATCATAACATTTGAGCGGAACAGTGAAAGAAACTGGGAGTTTTAATCGCCAGCCCTACTATGCATGTGATGGTTGTTATAATAGGATCTTGTCAGCACAAAATGTTCCTGTTTGGCCCAATAAAAAATCAGAGGAGATGCTGTAATGTCGTGAGTAGGTGTTGTGATGTGAGGGAGTCTGTGCTTGGCTCTGGTGCGACCACAATCTGCAGCCTAATGTATGTTATATTTACATTCAGAATTCAATCTTAAACGCTATTATAACTAACTTTGGCTGGTTTAGGTCAGTGGTTGTCACTAATACACGCTGATGGATTCTGTGTTTACATTTTTGTTCCAGTATTTGGGCTGTATAGAGGTCCTACGGTCAATGAGATCTCTGGATTTCAACACAAGGTCACAGATCACAAGGTGTGTTTTGAACTATGTGTGTCTTTTATTTTTAGTGCTAAGCAGATTTAACGGAAATTGCTTTGGAAAATAGTTGGAAAAGGTTGAACTAAACATCTTAACTTGCACAGTATGTCAGTTCCATATTGATATTCACACATGTGTCTAACTTATTTAAAAGTATTATCTTTCGTATTTTGTGCAGTGTTCTGTTCTTCATTCTTAACTAATACACTTTAAATAAAACACCACTGCTGCTGCTGTATAATAAATTTACCAGCAGCCTCCCCATGCAGCAAAGCTCAGCTGAGCAGGGGATGGTGCATGTCATGTCCACTTTTATGCTTGACTTCCTGAAGTGGGTGCAGTGGTAACATTAGAAGATGAACAGCCAGACACACAGTTACTCCTAAACCGTGTTAAACAGTGAACAATCAGTGTGAAATTCAGTTAAAACAACCATTTGATCAGACACACACAAGAGAAGTTTGTCTGGAGCACACTTAGGGGCTTTGCTTGGTGCTAAACCCAGAACAATGAGCTGTATAAATGTGCACTATTACATTTATTTATCACACCATGTTTGAAAAGATTTGTCTAAAGTTGCTGTCATGTCCTCCCCCTTTCTCATCCTCCCTCCAGAGAGGCCATCAGCTTGGTGTGTGAGGCTGTTCCTGGGACCAAAGGAGCTTTGCGCAAACGAAAGGTACATGGATTGACGCAGATAAGCACAGGAGAGACGGAAACTTGAACAAAATAGAGGTGCTTTGCTTGGTGCTAGTGCTAGTACAATGACTGTGAACACAACTAATAGAAAGGAAGGAAAACGCATTAGATATTCATTTACCCTTCCTGCTTCTATATGTAGCACCCCTTGTGTAAGTTCTTTCCCCTCCCTTTGTGTAAAAAGGAGAGAAAACAAAGACGAGCAAGAGAGGGAGAGAGGGCAAGAGACAATAACAGGGAGGGGTTGTGCTTAAAGAGGACAGAGGCTGTGCGAGAGGGAAGCGGTGAAGGTATGGGGCTGTATGTGCGTGGGCGTCGCTCCAGCCTGCGATGCATTGCACACCGCTCCAATGCTTAGTGACTCATGTAGTGCACAATATCTGTGATCAGAAGGATGAGCTGGTCACTGTGTTGGTGTGCACATACATGCAGTGCTTATGTGGGAACGGAAACAAAACAGTTCTCAGTGCAGAGCTTGTCCAAATGTCACTGAGGAGCAGAATACAGTGTTTTACTATAATAATAATTTAGATACGTAATTTTATATTTGAGGCATAATAAAAACAAGGCATGTCACGTTTTCAATTGAATGTTGTGTCATTTTTTCAGATGTATTTATGCATTTATCTGTTGATGTCTTTTTGTTTTTGTAGCCGCCATCGAAGGCATTATCCAGTATCTTGGGGAAAAGCAACTTACAGTTTGCCGGCATGTCCATTAATCTAAACATTTCCACCAGTAGCCTGAATCTGATGACCCCTGACTGCAAACAGGTCAGCTTCTTTTTATTTGCAAGATCATTTGATTGCATGTTTAAATAAAGTCCATGTTTTCATAAGGCTCTTGTTACGGTTAATATAAAACAGCCCCATTTTGATGAATGAAAATGTATGTGTCATTCCTGCTATGACCAGTAGATGCTGCTACACTCTGACGTATAATGTCCAAAAGATTTTGTTACTCAACCCTGGATGAGTTGCACTGAACATGTTTGTTTTGCTTTTTCTATTAACAGATCATTGCCAATCACCATATGCAGTCGATCTCTTTTGCATCAGGTGGAGACCCTGTAAGTCAGTCCAGTGTAAACTAAAAATATATTTAAAGTGCTATAAAATGAGTAAAATATTTGTTTTATCTGCAGGAAACCACAGATTATGTTGCTTATGTAGCAAAGGATCCAGTCAACAGAAGAGGTAGCTGTTTAATGTGTTTTTATGTCAATATTAATACTGAACTCTCTGTGTGTAATGTATTTGTTGATGTCGTTAAAGCGTGCCACATCCTGGAGTGCGCTGATGGCTTGGCTCAGGACGTCATTAGCACCATTGGTCAGGCCTTTGACCTACGGTTTCAGCAGTACCTGCAGTGTCCTTCAAACAAGATGTCCTCCACACAAGACAGGTTAGCTGAAAATAACACCCACTATATGCAGTATCAACACAAACGAACCTCCTGCTCGATGTATTAGGAGCCTGGGGCCTTAGTTGTCATGAGTTTGTTGTATGTGTGTTTGAAAAGGTAGAAAAGCGATATATTCAAGTCCATTTTGTGGGTTTATTATTGCATATTATGGTTTCAGGAACGTTTGATATGGTAAAAATGTCATATTTCCAGGGTATTAAACATGGAAGAGCTGCAGTGGACAGAGGAGGAGGAGGAGTCAGCAGATCACCCGTACTACAACAACATCCCTGGTAAAATGCCACCGCCTGGAGGCTTTATTGACGCCCGACTGACCAATCAAAATACAACACATGATGGCGCTCCGGTATACCACACTCACTGCACACGCGCTTTGATGACACTGTTTGATGTCAGATATTAACGCCATGTTCTCTGCTGATTTGTGCCCGTTAAGATGGGTCTTGGAGCTGTTGATCAGACCTACTATCAAGGACGGCATTGTGGAGAAAACTGGGGAGATGAGAAAAAGCCTATTTTCATACAACAAGGTAAAGATATTTAGCATAAAAAATAAGAATAGTGAGAGAAAAAACACCATACACCATCCATACCTGCTGAAATGTTTTTGTCTAAATTTGTAGGATCCTTTGATATAAGCGGTTTACCTGACAATAAAGGTCAGTCTACAAAGGCAGGAGAAATGCCAACGTACATGAACACGCAGCAGATCGACGCCCAGGTGCTGGCAGCGCTGCACGCGGAGGCCGAAAGTGTCCCAAAGGGCAACTTTGCAACTGGAGCCAAAGATAGCCCTCCCAAAGATCTTTTCGACATGAGTAAGTTACAGAGGACGTGAACTCTGAACCGCTTGTGCTGTTTTTACATTTGACTACTGCAGTAAAATCAGTTCTAAGATATAAGGCTTCCCCCACTATTTTACATCAACTGGTGACAGGAAAATTACTCTGTTCTTCAATAGGAACAATGTACACACTTTGGCGCTCGTTTATCTTTACTCTGAGGTTTAACTTTGGCTCTTTTCTTTGTACATCGTGTAGAGATCATCTATGGAGATCACTGTGGCAAACTAATTATACATTAGAAACATTAATGGCCTGTGTGGGAGGTTCCTAACAATGTAACACACGCAGTAATTACAAAGTGTTAATTTAGGGACTCTTTTTTTCACATGCTTCTGGCTCAAACTGTCACATCCCCATAAATAAAAGATTTAACTGGCTTGTCTTCGTGGAGGGTCTTTACCTGGAACTTTCCACAGAACAGTGTTGTCACCAGGCCAAGTTACAGGTCCGATCTGTTGAGTGGCGACCCCTGCTCGCACAAAACATAGATAAATGCAAGACAGACAAAGCAATGAGTAATAAATAACCACGCCTCCCATGAGACGTTTTAAATTGCTGTAAAAAGTCTTATGTAGATTGTACTTTGTAAGATGAATCGGCGTTAGTTTACTGTGTGCTAAAATACTGTTTACGTCCATTTATTGAGTGTTATTTTTTTCTTTTTTCTAATTGACCTTCCTGTACCAGAGCCGTTCGAAGATGCCATTCATTCTCAGTCACACTCGCCGTCCCAGGTTCCTCCCCAGTCCCAAGTTTCAGGTCTCTACAAGGCTGCGTCTGTGGACAATTCGAGCCCCCTTCTCGTTCGGGCAGTGGCCTTTCGAGCACAAGAGGAGCTAGAGGAAAAACCCTGGTACCATGGCAAAATGAGCCGCCGCGACGCTGAGAAATTACTGGATAAAGACGGAGACTTCCTTGTTCGGAAAAGCACTACAAACCCAGGGTCCTATGTACTGACTGGTATGCACAATGGACTTGCAAAACACCTGCTGCTGGTGGACCCCGAAGGAACGGTAAACGCCAAAATCAAATGTAAAATGTGCTGAAATGAGCCATGTCCATGAATAACACCATCGTGCATCTTTTTTTTTAAGGTACGGACAAAAGATCACGTGTTTGACAGCATAAGCCACCTTATTGGACATCACCGTGACAACAATCTGCCAATCGTGTCAGCTGGGAGTGAACTATGTCTTCTGCAGCCAGTGGAAAGAAAACAGTGATGCTTGGAATGCGTGATGGTAAAAAGGTACCATCCGGAAACTTGAATACGAGACATTACTGGTCAATGGTATCTTTACTGAAAGCACTGAAAGACCCAAGCAAGATTTGTTAAATTATTTATAGAACTGTTATTATTTTGTTGTGATGACTGAAATGCTATATTTTTTGAAAAGATGGGTGCATTTGGACATAATATATTGATTTGGTGTTTTAACAGATTAAAAAGACAACTGTTCTTGTAGTTAAAGTGCAAATTATGCCTCAAAGAGGCGATTACAAAAGTATTTTAGAATAAAAATCTAAAATTTTAGTTTTGTCTGTCAAGCACAACCATATTTCTACAGGTACTGCTGGCTACATGTTTAAGGAATACTTAAAAAAAACGGCTCGGAAACTAAGCTGTTTATATCCAAATACTTTAGTAAAAGAACTTATTGGTTAGAACGTTAGATATCGAGGTCAGCTATACTGAGGAAGAAAAGACCTGAATGTGTTTGCTTTGCAGTAGTCACAGTGTTTGGGTGCAAACAGACATCCCATAGTGCTGTCAATGGCTTTAAAGATCAACATTTTTATCCAGTATTTCTTGTGTCACTGCAGTCGCATGACTTAAAATCAGCTGTTCTTGTGGACATTGTTCGTAGATCTTGATGCCCCTTTATTTGAAAGAGGTGGTCGTGTATGCTGACACTGTACAAATTTTGCTTTTTGAGCAGTGACTATTTTCAAATGAGTTTTCTCTGCATTTCTATTTTCTGTGTAGTCAATGATTAGTTCAGGGCTTCAGTCATGCAATGGATATCAGTCTTAATTGACACTTCTGCCTTTGTTGAGAATAGTTCATTGTTTATCATTTTAATGCTCACAATAAAATAGCACAATCAGAAAGTTTGGCCTGATAGATGGTCCATCTATCTCACTTTACAAATCTAAGGTTAATGTTCTGCCAACAACAAACCAAGCAACATAAAGTCCAATTTGTGTTTCTATTCGGTTGTGAGTTTTGCCTGTTTAAATTTGAGGGCGTTATAACTGTGATATTCTTGCTTTGTGCTTATCCACAGACTTAATTAGTCACATTAGGGTAAGTAGTGAAAAAACACAAACTATAAGGACTAGAATTGAGCTTCTTTTTAAGCAAATCTCTGCCTGATTAACAGAATGTCAGTACTTCAACAGACACCAAATCCATAGGGCATTGTATTTGATATGCACTGGACCACTTCAGAACCAAAATCAGCACGATGAGTTTGATGAGACAGATGCAATGTAATATACGTGCCTGTATTTTGCTGCAAGAGGGAGTGTACAGTACCATTCATCTTAGAACATATTAAATTATTTAAATTATTTATGGATACATTTACACTTTTTCCTTTTGAGCTCTTGTGTCAGTTTGTCTCTCAGGGTGTTTTTTGATTGGAGCAGTCGAAGAGGACACAACAAATCACTTAACGTTTTCTTAATAAGCTGTTTTAATTTATTAAATATGTGCCAACTGATGGTTAAAGTTTAACTGAAGTAAAACGCAAAGAATAACAAGGCATTTTCCCACATTTATGTTCATAAAATGTGCCTTTTTGTACAAATGGTGTTTTGATTTGTTTTTCTTTTAAAGTGCAATAGCTGATCTTTAATGGGGCATGCCTGTTCATTTGGTTGTGTTTTGCCCTTGCTGCGTGTTGCTGCTTGACACTACTGTTTGCTCCTGTCTCTCCCTCCCTATTCTATATTCTAAATGTATCATTTTCAGAATCTAAATATAATTTTTTGTTAAATATCACAAATGATCACTATTTTGGAAGTAGAGAAAATAAAAAGAATCAAAGGTCCAAATGATGTTTACATTTTTAATCTTTCAGTTCGGTCCTCGTTCTGTATGGCTGTCCGGCAATAAACCCTTAATGTCCAGAGTTTCTGGTGTTGTATGTGCCAAACACTGTAAAGCACAAAGACACAGTGGCTTTAGCTTA